>NW_021703777.1:97490810-97674802 GCF_005190385.1 Monodon monoceros
TATATATATATATATATATATATATATATATATATATATATATATATTAGCACACAGTATTTGTTTTTTTTTCTTTCTCACTTACTTCACTCTATGATAGACTCTAGGGCCATCCACCTCATTGCAAATAACTCAGTTTCATTTCTTTTTATGGCTGAGTGATATTGCATTGAATAAATGTGCCAAATCTTCCTTATCCTTTCAGCTGTTGATGGACACTTAGGTTCCTCCTGTGCCATGGCTATTGTAAATAGTGCTGCAATGAACACTGTGATACATGACTCTTTCAGAATTATGGTTGTCTCAGGGTATATGCCCAGTAGTGGGATTGCTGGGTCTTATGGTAGTTCTACTTTTAGTTTTTAAGGAACCTGCATACTGTTCTCCACAATGACTGCATCAATTTACCTTCCCACCAACAGTGCAAGAGGGTTCCCTTTTCTCCACACACAACCCAGCATTTATTGTTTGCAGATTTTTGGATGATGGTCATTCTGACCAGTGTGAGGTGGTACCTCATTGTAGTTTTGATTTGCATTTCTCTAATGATTAGTGATGTTGAGCATCCTTTCATGTGTTTGTTGGCAATCTGTATGTCTCCTTTGGAGAAATGTCTATTTAGGTCTTCTTCCCATTTTTGGATTGGGTTGTTTGTTGTTTGATATTGAGCAGCATGAGCTGCTTGTATATTTTGGAGATTAATCCTTTGTCAGTTGCTTCATTTGCAAATATTTTCTCCCATTCTGAGGGTTGTCTTTTTATCTTGTTTATGGTCTCCTTTGCTGTTGAAAAAATTTTAAGTTGCATTAGGTCCCATTTGTTTATTCTTTGTTTTTATTTCCCTTTCTCTGGGAGTGGGGTCAAAAAGGATCTTGCTGTTGTTTATGTCATAGAGGGTTCTGCCTATGCTTTCCTTTAAGAGTTTTATAGTGTCTGGCCTTACATTTAGGTCTTTAATCCATTGTAAGTTTACTTTTGTGTATAGTGTTAGGAAGTGTTCTAATGTACTCTTTTAGATGTAGCTGTCCAGTTTTCCTAGAACCACTTGTTGAAGAGGCTATCTTTTCTACATTGCTTATTCTTGCCTGCTTTATCTAAGATAAGGTGACGATATGTGTGTAGGTTTTTCTCTGGACTTTCTATCCTGTTCCATTGATCTATATTTCTGTTTTTGTGCCAGTACCATATTGTCTTGATTAGTGTAGCTTTATAGTATAGTCTGAGGTCAGGGAGCCTGATTCCTCCAGTTCTGTTTTCCTTTCTCAAGACTGATTTGGCTATTCGGGGTCTTTTGTGTTTCCATACAAATTGTGAGATTTTTTGTTTCAGTTCTGTGAAAAATGCCATTTGTAGTTTCATAGGGATTACACTGAATCTGTAGACTGCTTTGGGTAGTGTAGTCATTTTCAAAATTTTGATTCTTCCAATCCAAGAACATGGTATATCTCTCCATCTGTTTGTATCATATTTAATTTCTTTCATCAGTGTCATATTGTTTTCTGCATACAGGTCTTTTGTATCCTTAGGCAGGTTTATTCCTAGCTTTTTATTCTCTTTGTTGCAGTGGTAAATGGGAGTGCTTCCTTAATTTCTCTTTCACATTTTTTATTATTAGTGTATGGGAATTTAAGAGATTTCTGTGCATTGATTTTGTATCCTACAACTTTACCAAATTCATTGATTAGCTCTAGTAGTTTTCTGGTAGCATCTTTAGGATCTCTATATATAGTATCATGTCATCTGCAAACAGTGACAGGTTTATTTCTTCTTTTCCGATTTTGATTCTTTTTATTTTGTTTTATTCTTGGTTTGCTGTGGCTAAAACTTCCTAAACTATGTTGAATAATACTGCTGAGAGTGGGCAATCTTGTCTTGTCCCTGATCTGAGAGGAAATGCTTTCAATTTTTCACCACTGAGAGTTATGTTGGCTCTGAGTTTGTCACATATGGCCTGTATTATGTTGAAGTAGTTTCCCTCTATGCCTACTTTCTCGAGAGTTTTTATCATAAATCGGTGTTGAATTTTGTCAAAAGCTTTTTCTGCATGTATTGAGATTATGGTATGATTTTTACCCTTCAATTTTTTAATATGCTCTATCACATTGGTTGATTTGCACACACTGAAAACCCTGCATTACTGGGATAAACCCCAATTGATCATGGTGTATGATCCTTTTAGTGTGCTGTTGGATTCTCTTTGCCAGCATTTTATTGACAATTTCTGCATCTATGTTAATCAGTGTTGGTGTGTAGTTTTCATTTTTTTGACGTCTTTGTCTGGTATTGGTATCAGAGTGATGGTGGCCTCATAGAATTAGTTTGGCAGTGTGCCCCACTCTGTTATATTTTGGAAGATTTTGAGAAGGAGAGGTTTTATCTCTTCTCCATATGGTTGGTAGAAGCCATCTGGTCCTGGGTTTTTGTTTGCTGGAAGATTTTTAAGCCCAGTTTCAATTTCAGTGCTTGTGATTGGTCTGTTTATATTTTCTATTTCTTCCTGGTTCAGTCTTGGAAGGATGTGCTTTTCTAAGAATTTTTCCATGTCTTCCAAGTTATCCATTTTATTGGCATATAGTTGCTTGTAGTAATCTTTCATGATCCTTTGTATTTCTGCAGTGCCAGTTGTTACTTCTCCTTTTTCATTTCTAATTCTGTTGATTTGAGTCTTCTCCCTTTTTTTGTGATGAGTCTGGCTAATGGTTTATCAATTTTGGTTATCTTCTCAAGGAACCAGCTTTTAGATTTTTTTTTTTTTTTTTTTTTTTGCGGTATGCGGGCCTCTCACTCTTGTGGCCTCTCCCGTTGCGGAGCACAGGCTCTGGACAGGCAGGCTCAGCGGCCATGGCTCACAGGCCCAGCCACTCCGCAGCATGTAGGATCTTCCCGGACCGGGGCACGAACCCGTGTCCCCTGCATCAGCAGGCAGACTCTCAACCACTGCGCCACCAGGGAAGCCCCAGCTTTTAGATTTATTGATCTTTGCTATTGTTTCTTTCATTTCTTTTTCAGTTATTTCTGATCTGAATTTTATGATTTCTTTCCTTCTGCTAACTTTGAGTGTTTTTTGTTCTTCTTTCTCTAATTGCTTTAGGTGTAAGTTTAGGTTGTTTATTTGATATGTTTCTTGTTTCTTGAGGTAGGATTGTATTGCTATAAACTTCCCTCTTAGAACTGTTTTGCTGCATCCTATAGATTTTGGCCTGTCGTGTTTTCATTGTCATTTGTTTTTAGGTTTTGTTTTTTTTTTCCTCTTTGATTTCTTCAGTGATCTCTTGGTTATTTAGTAGCATATTGTTTAGCCTCCTTCTGTTTGTATTTTTTACAGTGTTTTTTTTCCTGTAATTAATATCTAGTCTCATAGCATTGTGGTCAGAAAAGATACTTTATACAATTTCAGTTTTTGTACATTTATCAAAGCTTGATTTGTGACACAAGATATGATCTATCCTGGAGAATGTTCCATGAGCACTTGAGAAGAAAGCATATTCTGTTGTTTTTGAATGGAATATCCTATAAATATCAATTAAGTCCATCTGCTCTAAAGTGTCATTTAAACCTTGTGTTTCCTTATTTATTTTCATTTTGGATGATCTATCCATTGGTGAAAGTGGGGTGTTAAAGTCCCTTAATATTATTGTGTTACTGTCAATTTCTCCTTTTATGGCTGTTAACATATGCCTTCTGTATTGAGGTGCTCCTATGTTGGATGCATAAATATTTACAATTGTTATATCTTCTTCTTGGTTTGATCCCTTGATCATTATGTAGTGTCCTTCTTTGTCTCTTGTAATAGTCTTTATTTTAAAGTCTATTTTTCTGGTTATGAGAATTGCTACTCCAGCTTTCTTATGGTTTCCATTTGCATGAAATATCTTTTTCCATCCCCTCATTTACACTCTGTCTGAGTCCCTAGGTCTGAAGTGGGTCTCTTGTAGACAGCATATACATGGGCCTTGTTTTTGTATCCATTCAGCCAGTCTATGTCTTTTGGTTGGAGCATTTAATCCATTTACATTTAAGGTAATTATCAATTACCATTTACAATTAAGGTAAATGTATGTTCCTATTACCATTTTCTTAATTGTTTTGGATTTTTTTATTGTAGTTATTTTCCTTCTCTTGTGTTTCCTGCCTAGAGAAGTTCCTTTAGCATTTGTTGTAAAGTTGGTTTTGTGGTGTGCAATTCTCTTAACTTTTGTTTGTCCGTAAAGGTTTTAATTTCTTCATTGAATCTAAACAAGATCCTTGCTGGATAGAGTAATCTTCATTGAAGGCATTTCCCTTTCTCACTTTAAATGTGTCCTCATACTCTCTCTGGCTTGCAGAGTTTCTGCTGACAGATCAGCTGTTAACATTATGGGGATTCCCTTGTATGTTATTTGTTGCTTTTCCCTTACTGCTTTTAATATTTTTTCTTTGTATTTAATTTTTGATAGTTTGATTAATGTGTGTCTTGGCACGTTTCTCCTTGGATTTATCCTGTATGGGACTCTGCACTTCCTGGACTTGATTGACTATTTATTTTCCCATGGTAGGGAAGTTTTCAACTATAATCTCTTCAAATATTTTCTCAGTCCCTTTATTTTCCTCTTCTTCTACTGGGACCTCTATAATTTGAATGTTGGTGTATTTAATGTTGTCCCAGGGGTCTCTGAGACTGTCCTCTATTCTTTTCATTCTTTTTTCTTTATTCTGCTCTGCAAGAGTTATTTCCACTCTTTTATCTTCCTGGTCACTTTTCCATTTTTCTGCCTCAGTTATTCTGCTATTGTTTCCGTCTAGAGAATTTTTAATTTCATTTATTGTGTTGTTCATCATTGTTTGTTTGCTCTTTAGTTCTTCTAGGTCTTTATTAAATGTTTCTTATATTTTCTCCATTCTGTTTCCAAGATTTTATATCGTCTTTACTCTCATGACTCTGAATTCTTTTTTCAGGTAGACTGCCTATTTCCTCTTCATTTATTTGGTCTGGTGGGTTTTTACCTTGCTCCTTCATCTGCTGCATATTCTCTGTTTTCTCATTTTGTTTGACTCCCTGTGTTTGGAGTCTCCTTTTCACAGTCTGCAGGTTCGTAGTTACCATTGTTTTTGGTGTCTGCCCCCAGTGGGTGAGGTTGATTCAATGGCTTTTGTAGGCTTACTGGTGGAGGAGACTTGTGCCTTTGTTGGGGTGGGTGGTGCTGTATCTTTTCTCTCTGGTGGGCAGGGCTGTATCTGGTGGTGTGCTTTAGGGTGTCTTTGAACTTAGTATGATTTTAGGCAGCCTCTCTGCTAATGGGTGGTGTTGTGTTTCTTTCTTACTAGTTGTTTGTCAAGGGGTGTCAAACACTGGATCTTGCTGGCCATTGGGTAGATCTGGGTCCTAGCACTGAGATGGGATCTTTGGGAGAGCTCTCACCAGTTGATATTACATGTGACTAGGAAGTCTCTGGTGGTCCAATGTCCTGAACTTGGCTCTTCCACTTCAGAGGCTCAGGCCTGACACCAAGCCAGCACACCAAGACCCTCTCAGCCCCACAGATCAGAACAAATGGAAAAAAGAGAATGAAAATAATAATAAATAAATTATTAAAATAAAAAAAATTATAATAAAAATATTTAAAAAGCATTTTTAATAAAAAAAGAAGAGAGCAACCAAACCAATAAACAAATCCACCAATGATAACTAGCACTAAAAACTATACTCAGATAAATTTAAAAATCAGAAAGAAATCAGTTGCAGACAGCAAACCCCAAGTCTACATTTGCTCCCAAATTCCACCACCTCAGTTCTGGGATGATTAGTTGTCTGTTCAGGTATTCCACAGATGCAGGGTACATCAAGTTGATTTGGGGGATTTAATCCACTGCTCCTGAGCCTGCATGGAGAAATTTCCCTTTTTCTTCTTTGTTCACACAGCCCCTGGTGTTCAGCTTTGGTTTTTCCCCACCTCTGCATGTAGGTCACCCTCAGGCATCTGTTCCTCACCCAGACAGAAGGGGCTTAAAGCAACAGCTGATTAAGGGGCTCTTGCTCAGTCATTCCAGGGAAGGGAGGGGTACGGTAGTTACAAATGGAATGTGAGGCAAGCTGCAGTGGCAGAAGCTGGGGTGATGTTGTAACAGCCTGAGGCACAGTTGTCCCTGGATCATGGGACCCTGGCAGTGGTGGGCTGCACAGGTTCCCGGGGCGGTGGAGTTGTGGATAGTGACCTGTGCTTGCACACAGTGTTCTTGGTGGCTGCAGCAGCAACATTAGCATTTCATGCCTGTCTCTGGTGTCTGAGCTGATAGCCATGGCTCGCACCTGTCTCTGGAGATCATTTAGGCGGTGCTCTGTCTTCTTTAGGCAGACAGGGAAGGAATCCCCTATCCTCACACACCCCAAAACAATGGTCTTTTGTCTCTTAGGCAGGTCCAGACATTTTCCTGGACTCCCTCCCAGCTAGCTGTGGTGCACTAGCCCCCTTCAGGCTCTCCCTGGGATCTGACCTCCAAAGCCTGAACCTCAGCTCCCAGCCTCTACCCACCCCTGTGGGTAGCAGACAAGCATCACAGTCTGGTGAGTGCTGATTAGCACTAATCCTTTGTGTGGGAATCTCTCCACTTTGCCCTCTGCACCCCTGTTGCTGCATTCTCCTCCATGGCTCCAAAGCTTCCCATCCACCCATCCCCTGTCTCCATCAGTGAAGGGGCTTCCTAGTGTGTGGAAACTTTTCCTCCTTTACAGCTTCCTGCCAGAGGTGCAGGTCTCATCCCTATTCTTTTGTCTCTGTTTTTTATTATTTTTTCTTTCTTTTGCCCTACCCAAGTATGTGGGGATTTTCTTGCCTTTTGGAAAGTCTGAGGTCTTCTGCCAGTGTTCAGTAGGTGTTCTGTAAGAGTTGTTCCACATGTAGATGTATATTTGATGTATTTGTGGAGATGAATCTTATCTCCACATCTTACTCCTCCACCATCTTGAAGGTCCCCCTCTATGAAGAAGTATTACCTGTTTAGTGCTCCATATGTTACTGGCACTCTGCTAGGCATTTTCACACATTTTTAAAACTTTCCATCTTAAGATAATTTCAGTCTTATGAAAGAGTTGTGGAAACAGTACAAAAAATTCCCATACGCCACTGATTGTCAACTGGCAGAGACTTTATGTCTTCATCTCTGAGGATGTTTGGTAATGTCTGGATAAATTTTTGGTTATCACAACTAAGACGGTGTTGCTACTGACATCTAGTGGGTAGAGGCCATGGATGCTGCTAAACATCCTAGAATGCACAGGGCAGCACGTCATAATGAAGTGTTATTCAGCCCCAAATATCAACAGTTCTGAGCTTGGAAAACCCTACCATTTGTCCTTCATCCACATTTTCAAATGCTAACTTCTTATATAGTCACAGTATACAGATTATATATTATAATTTTATATATATGTATATATATAAAATATATTTTCTTCATGACCTGACACTTTTGAAAACCATTGGCCAGACATTTGATGAAATTTCTCTTGATTTTGTAGAATATATTTTTAAAATTAAGGTTACGCATTTTTGATAGAAATACCACAGAAAGGATTTGTCCATCTTAGTGAATCATAGAAAGAGGCAGACAATGTTGGTTTTTCCATTAGTGAGGATGTTAACTTTTATCACTTGACTAAGATGGTGTCTTCAGGTTTTTTCACTGTAGTGTTACTATTTTTCCCTTTGTAATTAAGCAACCTGTGAAAGTTACTTTTAGATTATGTAAATATACCATACTTCATCATACATTTGTCCATTCATTGTAGTAGTCATTAAAGATTCTTGACTGAAAAACAAAAGTTGGTTACTTTAGGGTTTGAGCAATGCTGTTTTCCACTTCCATCAATTTTAAAAAAATATTTACCAGTTGGAATTCTCTTGTAAAAAAGAGCTTTCTGTCATCTTCTATGTATTTGTTTATTCAATTATTCATTGATTTCAACATAGACCCAAAACATTCTATTTTTTTCCTAAGATTATATTTGCTTCTTCTCCTTTTTCTTCTTCTCCTCCTCCTCCTCCTTCTTCTTCTTCTCATCATCACTATCATCATTATTATTATCATTATTGTTATTGCTGCCATTTTGCTCAATGTGTACCATATTTGGCCATTGAGAGCCCTTTTAAGTTGGCTTTTATGCATTTTTGGAATGCCTTCACCAAGTTTTGAGGACTTCCTTCCTTTCTGGTACTATGAGATATTACAGGCTAATCTTGTACTTTCTCTGCCCTGACCCTGGAATCAGCCATTTCTCCAAGGAGTTCTAGTTTTTCATTTGAGAAGGGTATTTAGAAACCAAGCTTTAGCAGTGTATGTGCTCAATGGTATTGGGTATCACTGCTTCTAGTTTCTTTCAGTACAAAAAATTACATACACACACACATTTATATTTCTAAATCTACTATCTATCTATCTATATATCATCTATCTATCGTAAAACAGACATTTAATACACATACCTCCAATTTCAACACAACACCAAAAGATTCTACCCTTTCCTCTTTCCTTATTTGTAATTTTCTTCTAGACAGTGAGAAAGGTGACTTTTATTATTTGCAATATATTTACTTATTAGCTCCATCATCAAATACAAATAAAATAGTTTTAGCAATTCTAACACATATCACTGTGAACACACACCTACTAATCAGCATAAAATATTGTGTATAGTTTTCTTGATATTTAGCCTTTGAGTATATAATAAAAAAAGTTCCAAAGTTACCTTAATTACTTCCCTTTTCTCATTTAGTATTTTATTTTATTTATTTGTAATACAATTATGTCTATTTGCTTCCTATGACATTTTATTTTGGGCTTCCTCTTCATTATTGCTAATTTTAGACATGTTTAATTATAAAATGTATTAAAAGTTAGAATTATACAAAAAAACTGTATTCAGAGAAGTGTCACTCTCCACACTCAACCCTTCTACCCCAGTTCCATCCTTCCATCCATCTCACTCTGTTTTCATTCACCTCTGTAGGTAAGAAATCTTTGTGATTTCTGAGTTATTCTTCCAGTGTTTCTTTTCACACAAATGTGCAGATACATGTATATTTTCTTATGCTCACTTTTTACATAAATGAGAACATAATATAGCTATACTTTTGCTCTAGACACATTGTTTTACTTAATTTCTGAAACAATCCTTTGAAATATTAGAAGTAAAGTTATTTGAGAGGTCATAAAAATTATTTATGAAGAAATTCTTATAATTGTTTTTGGATAGTCTCTTACCTCTAATAGGTCCACAATCTCTGTTAAATTAAATTTAATGTTAAAGTTGTATTTTCCCAAGATGTTCATTGAAATTACTTATCTACTTTCTAAAAATCTTTATAGTGTTTCTGACACGCAAAATACAGACTTATTAGCCTGACATAAAAGACTCTATAAGTTCTGACTCATTTTATGGCCTCATCGTTTACCACTCTAATTCATAATCTCAGTCCTCAAATATTCCTTGCACACACCCTAAACTAAAGTCACAGTGAACAACAGTATAAAACAGTTTTCCAAACACATCAATTTCTTTCATGCCTAGTGAATTTTCACAGGCTTGTTCTTTACTGATTAGTGAGGGATCTGATTGGAAAAATCCTCTAGGCATTTAACACAGGTAAATGTCACCTCTTGTGTAACAAATGTACTCTTTCCCAAAGAACAAATGAGGTTTATTCTTCTTGATCCTATAATTGCAACTTTTACATATTTTTGTCATTTTGTATTTTAATTTTCTGCTTTTCTCTCTTATGAGTAATCATCTTTAAAGCAGAGTCCAAGTCATAGTCCCCTTATGAATATCTAAGAGATTAAATATCTGGTATTTTTAGGTGGCCAGTGAATTATATATTGAATTCAATACAAATCAAAATAAGCACATTTTAGTGATAGAAGTCAATAATAGAGATTCTTAAATTTAGATGTGAAGTAACTTTTTATAAAACTCTATTTTCTATAAAAAAAAGCTGTGGAAATTCATTCTTACTATAAAGCTCATTCTATGTTTTAAATACCAAGAAAACTTAGGGTTCTATTTGTTTTCCAGCACAGATTTATTTTACAATATTAATTTAATTACATTTTTCTTTCAAATGAATGGCATAATTTTTAAAAATTCTACTTTCAGATGATCTAGTGACAATTGATTTTATTCCTAAGCAGGATACATTCTGTTTCTTTCAGGTAGCAACTCCCAATAAACACTCAATAAGTACACATTTCTCTTACTAGTCTTTTTAGTTTTTTATGGAATTGAAACCTTCCCCATGTGCAGGGTTTAAATGTAACCCAAGTATGTCCAATAAGATCATATCATGCTCCTTCTTCCTATGCTTGAGTTAAGAATAAACGTGATCCATCTAGAGTAGATAAGAACCAATTCTGTGTAATGCTTTTGTTGAAATGCTAAGAAAGTAAAATTCACTCATGGTGAGGAGATTGCAGTGAAGACTGACTGTAAACCTGACACTTCTGGCAGACATGTTGTCCCCATGAGAATGGAAACTTCATGGTGGAATGCAAAGCCAAGGATGGAAGAAGCAAGACAAAACCCTCATGTTATTAGTTGAGCACCTGAAGCCAGCTCTACTACTGTACTTTTCAGTTATGAAGTACCCATCTAGATGGAGAAAAACAGAGAAAGGTGTTGATAAAGGCAAAAAGAGAAATCCAAGCAGCAAAATGCCTAGAGCTGGGCTTGTTTTTTTTTTTTTTTTTCTGTAAAGGGTCAGATAGTAAATATTTAAGGCTTTGTGAATAATGTGATCTGTGTAAACTACTCAGCTCTGTAGTAATGGGAAAATAGCCATAGATAATACACAAATGTGTGAAGTGTGTTCCAGTAAAATTTTATTTATGGACATTAAAATTTGAATGTGAATAATGTCATATTATTTTCATGTGTTTCTAAATGTTATTCTTGTTTTGATCCTATCTAGACTCTTAAAAATTACAAAAATATTTTTAGTTCATAGGCCTTCTAATTACTGGCAGCAGTAATCATTTGGTTCATGGGCCACATCTTGCTAAATCTTGTTCTAGAGTAGCATGAACCCTTACATGGGACATCAGGAGAGATAACATTTACAATTTCCTAGACCAGGTTTCTGATTTTTGGAACTTCCTTTCAGGCAGGGATACTGGACAACTAGAACAGATATGATGATATGGATATGTAATATTAATCCTAGTGTTTGTGTATTCATATGGAGAATCTGTAGCACAAAGAAAAAGATATCAACATGACTCAGTAATAATTAAATGGTTAAAGGGTTAAATTAAAAGAACATTTTACATGTAAATGAGCCCCATGATAGATTAATCTCATTAGTGGCTCAACTTCTTCACTTTTGTCTATAGTCATACTCTTTGCCATATGGCTTTACCAACAGACAACAACTCTCAGACATGTGAACAGCTGAGCTAAGATCAGAGACATTACCTGTCTGACCATCCAGATGCTTGAGCAAATAAACACTTATTTTTTGTTATGCTACAGATGCGTTGTGGCTTTTTCTTATGCAGCATTATTATTTCAAATGTCAATTGTTATGAAACCTTATGTAATGGAAAACAAAACTGGACTGGAAGAAAAATGTTCCAAGGTTGTGAAACAATGTCCTTTCTGTGGCCTCAGAAGAGAGATGAGCCAAGAATATCATGGGGATTTCACTACATCAAGTGAGGTTTTAGGTAAAGGCTGAACTGCACATGTACTGCCCCAATGTCTTAGTATGAGAATGCCACTTTACAGTGAAAATTTTATTAAGAAAAAAAGAAATGCATGGAAATAAAATAAATAGTAATTAGAGGAGGAACACCAAGTGATCTCAAGGGCTCCACACTGGAGGAAGGCATCAAAAAAAGTTTGTGTCACAGAGAAGAATGAAGTCTTAAGGAACATAATTTGAGCTTAGAATAAAATGGTAAAAGTGAGTCTAAATATCCCACAGTAGATTGACTGTACCTTCTATTGACTTTGATTAAAGTCCATGTCAGTATTAAGTAACACAACTGCCAAGCTCACGGTTTTGCCTGTGCTGTTTGATGGCAAAAAGTGATCTGGAAATATCCTGGGATTGAATCACTGCAAAAGCTTAGTCTCTCAGTTATCTGTGCAAGAGATGATCAGAAGAAACTAGCAGCTAACTGCTTAGATTTTTCCCCTGACCCAGTATTAAGATCTTCTGGGAGTGCTGGGAGGATATGGGAGTAGAACAGTAATAATAGTAGTAATTATAATAACATCCATATTTATTTAGTCCTTCATGTTCCTGGCACAGTGAGTGCTAAGAAATTTAACTGCATCATTTCAGTACACCATCATAACACATTAAGTATTGTCATTCTTATTAGTTTATAGGTAATGAAACTGAACTTTACGAGGTCAAGTCATTTACCTAAGCTCACACAGCTAGTAAGTGAAGGGGAAGAGCCTTTAATAAAGTTTGAGTTTGAGCTTTAGTACTGGAAGAGAAGAGGAAATGATTAACAATTTTTAGTGATCAGAGAACCTGTACAAGAAAGATGCTTGTTCTGGGTCTTTAAGAATATATAGTCTTTATATAACGTATAATGAATCTATATGTTAGTCTTTCACCATTAATTATGATGTTACTGTAGATTTTTCATAGATGTCCTTTATCAAGTCAGAAAGTTTTTTTCTAGTATTTTGAGTGTTTTTATAAAAAAAGAATTTGGATATTGTCAAATATTTTTTCAGGACTATTGAGATGATCATGTCCTTTATGAAAATGTTTAATTACGTGAACTGATTTTAGAGTGTTAAAGCAACCTTGCATTTCTGGGATAAATCTCATTTGGCTATAGTATACAATTTGTTTTATATGTTTATGGATTTGGGTTACCTAATATAGCGCTGAGAATTTTCCACCAATATTAATACATAATATTGGGTTGTAGTTATATTTTTTTGTTATGTCTTTATCTGGTTTTGATTAATCACTGTCCCCAATAAACTTACTCAAATATCTTCAGAGGTCAAGCAGCTAACAAACAAATCTTAAAAAATTACACTTAAAAATTGTAGGGAGTGGTGTAAACCAGAGGTGACCTCAGAGGGCAAACCTTCCCTAAAGGCATTTCAATTCAAATAAAAAATACAATACTAATTAAATGCAATGAGAGCAGTGCAAATTAAACAACAATACAGATGAAACAACAAAACACATAAAACATTGTTTTTGCCTCTGGGGGCCCAGAGTCAAATTGCAGGTCAACAGTGTTTACAATTCTTGACTTGTTATATGGTATTTATGTGTATTGATGTGATGGTACTGAGGTGAGGAAAGTATTTGAGGTGTTACTGGTAAGTATAGTAGTTCCCCTTAACCACAGTTTCACTTTCTGTGGTTTCACTTACTTGCAGTCAGCTGCTGTCAGAAGATACTACTTGGAAAATTCCAGAAATAAGCAATTCATAAGTTTTAAACAGCAGGCCGCTCTGAGTAGCGTCATGAAATCTAGCACTGCCCTGCTCTGTCCCACCTGGGATCCCAACCAATGATATCATTGACTCCTGACATATATTGAAGAGGATCAAGCATAGTATGAAATGTCCTGATTTATGTTTTGAAGAACTTTTGGAAATACATAGTAGTGATGGCTGCCTAACATCATGAATGCAATCAAAGACACTGAATTGTACACTTAAAAATGATTAAAATGGCAAATTTTATGTTATATGTGTTTTACTAAAATTTTTAAAATATAGATAAAACAACGTTTGTAGTTAGAATGGAGAAACAAATTTGAAAGAGGAGGAAAATAATCAAGGAATGCATTTAAGATGGAGAAGGGTCCTCATTAAATCCTCACAAGCACTTCAGTATGTTAGGAATTGTTTCCACATGTAGAAATTGAGACCCAGAGACGTTCTGAGACAAAAGTTGAAAGATACTCTAAATCAGAGCTGGGAGAGAAGTTTTCTTTCTTAGCACTAAATTAAGAAATGCATTTGTTCCCAAACTCATGTCCCTCTACTTCCTCATTGCTCAATTTTGATGTTTAAGTAATCTTTGCTTTTCATTTTGAAGTCTTAGATATAAATTGTCTTTTTTCAACTATGCATGAAAATTCCCATCACCAGAAATATTAACAGTGCTTTTATTGTAACACTGCAATTTTGCCTTATATAGCAGCAATTACAGTACATGCATTAAAAGAGTCATCATATTGTCTGAAATTTTTGGAAGAAAAGACCATTAAGATATTTTCCAATTTAGGTAGTAGTTATTCCACTATTCATCAAATTGACTATTAAATGAATATTTTGATTTCTTAGATTAAAAAAACACTGCAGAGAATGAATACTAAAGGAGGATTTTCAAAAAAAAATTGTAAATTAAAAAAATGTCTAATTTGTGGAATTCATATTAGTTTCATTATTCTTTTTGCAAACTCTTTCTAGTAAGTAAAAAGAAATCTTTGATACCTAAATCCTTATAATAGAAGATCTGCAAAGATAAGTATAATCAGAGGAAAATTGTATCAGAAATGAAGTACCTTTGACAATGCTCTAATCACATTAGGCAATTGAATGCATTTGTCCAGAGAGAATGAATTCCAGTGACTAAGATTTAGGCATTTTGATATTATAAAAGAAGGCCACAAACTCCCTGATCATTTAAAATGGAATTGTCTTGAATTTACAGTAATAATTTCTAAAATTGGACCATAAAAGTAGAAGCAAGGCAATGCAGTATTAGAATAATTTTGATGAGCTTATATCTTTATAGTGTGAAAATATGTCTGGTATTTATCTCTGAATGTCCAGTAGAAGCTTTAACACTTGCATAGATCAAAATAATAATCAGTCTTATGAAATTATTTTATTTCGTGTAGAAAACTACTTTTTCTAGTTTAATTTTGGAATGTTCTTTCAACACATCTTTCTGTTCATGGTCATCTACGTGTAATTCACTCCACAAGCATTTATTGTGAGTGTAGCCAATAGTATGTGTTGTGCTTCAGAAAGATGAATAAGACATTTTAGCATAGTGAGAAAAGGGGATAATAAGTTTGAAGTTCTAAAGCCTTGGTTGTACTAATTCTATGACCTTAGAAATGTCTTATACATTTATTCAATATAAATTTCTTAATCTGTGAAAATGGACAATTTGTCTCACATGGCTATTATGAGAATTAAGTAGGATAATCCACAAAAAGTGCTTATCACAGATCCTGGATCATGATATATGTGCTCTATAAGGTATTCTACTTCCTCTGTCTTGGCTGCAATGAGTTCACACTGGTGAAAACAATTGAAATTTTCAAAAATTGGTAAACTTTCTGATATGGACCACATTTCATGTATATTGCATGCATTGATCATTTACTAATCTATCCAACAAAGATTTATTGAAACTTTTCTATATGATAGACCTATACAAATGCTGAGAAAATAGCACCAAACAAGAAAACATCCCCAATTTCATGGAGCTCACATTCTAGTGTGAAAGACAATGACTTAATGAACTGATAAATAATATTAGCACACATTTTTATGGTGCTTGCTATGTGCCGGGGACTGATCTAGACATTTAATGCACATTTACTCATTTAATCCTATAAACTACCTTTTGCAGAAGACACTCTTATTTTCATTCCCAATTTACATTTGAGGAAATTGAGTCAGAAATGTATTAAATAAGTTACAGAATCAGTATGTGGCAGAGCTGGGATCAAATCTAGGCAGATTGTTTTTCAAACACTGTCTTTTACTGTTGTTTCTTTAGACACATAGGAATTTAGCTTGAGTGTTTAGCTGTACAGAGAGGTAGGAAAAGAGACAGCTGCTCATTCATGGCAAGCAATTGGATGCTATTCAAAATGTAATGGGAGGCTATCAGAAGGTTTTAATCAAGAGAGTGATGAAAACAGTTTAGGTTGTATAAATTCAATCTAATGGTTATGTAGGAGGAAAGATTCAGGGAGAAGTATGAAAAAGAGTTACAATTTGGTTTTAGAAGTTCTCCTGGAAAAACGATGAGAGCTTGGACATATTAATGATGTTGGAGACAGTGAGAATGTGTTGATGTGAGATCCATATGGATGTTTAGCCTATAGAGCTTGCTAATGGGTTCAAGATAGAGGGAAGAGAGCCACCAAGAATGAATCCTGTGTTTTTGTCTTGAGCAACTGCAGAGGTGTTGCTGTGATTTGTGGTAGAAAAGTGAGTGGAGTGGTATAGGGAACAAGAGTTTTGTTTTGTATTTGGTAAGTTTGACATGTGTACCTAAAATCCTCTTAAATACACAAATCTGGAGCTTCGTGAAAAGTTCATAGTAGTGATAGAAATTGGAAAACTGACATTATAGAGTGGTCTTTAAATATATGAGATCAAGTAAATTCTTATACTGAGAAAGTATGAGAAAATGTAGATAGAAAAAAAGAAAATTTAGGACCAAACTTGCTCAGTGTCACATGTAATGGGGATATGATCTACATTTTAGACTATGCTTTTATATTTTTATTTTATATATATATATATATATCCTTCATATAAACTCCACAAATAGTACTAGTATTAGTACTTTAATCAAGGCATATACAAAGCATTTGCAGATGCTAAAGAGGGAATTAACACTAATTTCTTTCCCTAAACTAATACAGAGGGGTAATATTTTCCTTGGAACTGACAAATACTAACGAGTTCCTCAGAGTGACAGAAATGGCAGGGAGAAGTGGCAAGCATTCTAGACAGAGAAATCAGTAGAAATATAATGAGCAAAGCCACCATGGAAAGAAGTGCTTTGAATTAAGGAGTGTGTGTGTGCGCGCGCACGCATGCGCGCGTCTTTTCCCTGGGGAATGCTCATTAACTGCAGTATGTAAAGTATAGGAGCAGAAAGGCAGTTACTTGAAAAGACATGAAAGAAAAATGAAATCAGATTTTATATTTTTATTTTTTATCACACAAATGAGTTTGCACTTTAATCTGTAGGCACAATAGGGAAATTGAAGGCTTATCAACCAGAGTAGCATTTTAGAGTTATCTGTGAGGAACACAATTTTGACTCCTAGAGTAAATAAGTTATTTTTGTTAGTTCAGCATCCTTACTTTGAGGGAAAGCCTTGTTCCACAGTTAAATGTTTCTGATGGAACTATTGATCATCACACCTACCCTTACTTTGTCCAGAGGGATGAATAATGGATTCAGATTGAGATGTTTATAGTACACCAACCCACTTGGCCCTCTGATCACATGGGCAGCAATTCATGTCCTTTTCTTATATATTACATAGCTACCAACATGATGAAGCCCTCTTTTCACTGGAGCTCTAAGTTTGGACTACAAGAAGATAAAACTACCGTGGTTGGATCCCAAGTTGTCTGAAAGAAGCCTGCAGAGACAGAATTCTGAGGCATAATTCTGGATCTAGTCATTATTGGGACATTTTTCTCACCTAGACATCACAGTTAAATGAATGGGTAAATCCCTTTTATCCTTGAGTATATTTGGATCCTGTCTACTAGACTGCAGTGGGAAAACCTGGGAACATTAGCTGGTTATGTAAATAATCCTGGTAAGAAGTCAGGAAGCTATAATTATGGCAATAAAAATAATAATGCCAAAGGGACAAATCTGAGACATTTTGGGGGGAACTAGTGGTCTATTTAACATAAAGACTATCAGGATGTTTAGAAAAATGGAAACATCTTGCTTAAAAATTGAATGTTTTTTGACCATTCATATGTGACCATGCCACACCTCTGGTAAGACAGAGAAGGCGAAGACAGATGAGGAAAGGGTTTGTTTAAATGTTGGGCTCTTGTAGAATTTGAAGTACATGTAGAGGAAGGTATGAGTGTAAGCCATAAAAAGGCAGAAACGATGACTTTGGAGCTCAAAACAATATCTGAGATGGAGTGTAGATTTGGGAAATATTAACATAGTCATTATATGTGAGCCATGAGAGTTAACAAAAGTTTTTGGAGAGAGAAAAGAGGAATAGTGCAGGGGAAGAGTAAACACTATTGCACGTTCTTTGAAAATGGGGGTTAGATTTACCCTTTGGTGTCCCCCTGACATTAGCACAGTGGATTATGTATAAACGAATGACTGTGCTTGGCACAGTGCTAAGTATGGTGTCTCTGCAGTTCCCTTTAATCATCCTAAAATGTTCTGACATGTGTTTCCATTTCTATCTTCATTTTATTAGAAAAATGATAACCTCACTTGCAGTTTAAATTTGCTAAAATTCTAGAGTTTAATGATTCTGTATCCATTTCTGTAAGTGTGCATGTGTGTGTGTATGTTTAATTAAAATAATCAAAAAGATGCTTATACCAAAAATTTTTAAATATGTTTCTACATCTCTTTTAAACTTACGCAATTATCTTAAGGTCATTTTGTTTATACAAAATCAACTGCATAAAGAAAGACCTGTGGAAGCATGTTGGCTGCCCTGATGTCAAGTCAAAATCCATTAGGCAATGATCAGCATTAATATTTACTCTATAGCCATCATGATTTTACTGGCTGGGCCGTTTCTTATTTGGTGCTGTTAGAGTGGAGTCAAATTCACTTTTCAAAGACTATTCAAAGCATTAGCCAAAATAATTTTTGTTAAAAATATGAAAATTTAGTAGATGTACAGAGATAATTAATTTTAAATTGTTTTTTAATACCATCAGTGACTATAAATATTTAAGTTATTGTGAAAGACATGGATTCAATAAAAAAACCTGCATTTGGCAGTAAATAAATGTTGGGGAGTTCTAGTTTATTGTTCTTATATGCTTCTGTTTAAATACTTTCATATGTACTAGAGAATACAACCATCCATGATTTAAAAATAAGTCAATAAATGAATCCCAGCATCATCTAATTTATTCTGAAAATATTACTTTATTGTACTCTGTTTAGGGTGTAAGCTTTAAAAAATATCCTATTTTATTTATTCTTTTAGTCTAGGAAGGCTCACTTTAGGATCAATTAATCATATTAATTAAGTGATACAATATAACAAAGCAAATACACTTGAAGCTGTAAATAACCAAGTAGATAATGATTAACTATTTAATGATAGTAAGGTATTTTGCAAATATATGATGCAATTTAAAAGTGAAACAAAAATGATATGCTAAGAAAGAGGGGAAAATGAATGTTTGCCTTTTTCCCTATTGGTTATATCACACTCTATTGGGAAAGCAGGCATTAACTCATTTATCCTTCTAAGACTCTTTTCAGAAAACATCATCAGGAATTAAAGATTCATTATTTTATTTCACTCCTTACTAATATCAGTAGAGGCAAAGTGTGCTGTGGGCTTAGGTTTGACTCAGGTGAGAAAAGGACTTATTGTCAAGGATTTGACTCCCATTGGCTGTGCTACCTTTACTAATTTGTTGCATTTTTACGGCCTCCAGTTTCTTCAAGTATAAATTTGGCATATTAAGCCTTTATTCCCCTCTTTCCCTAATATTTTTAATGCAGAAACCAAAAGAGATAAGCCTGGTCATCATTTATACATGCCTAAAACTTTCACATTTTTAGTCTTTGTGCATTTACAGGAAGCTACACAGAAATTTCTAGGAGGGAGTCTGGCTGGTCCCTGGGGCAAGGGCTCATCAAATGACTACTTCCTGATCAAATCCACATTCTGAAAATGTGCTCTCCTGCTTTGCAGGTCTAAACATTTGCTACTCTGGTGTTGTATATTCAGTCAGGAACTACTCATGTTCAGAAGAGATTGATGAATAAACAGACATGAAAAAAACTTTAATTTATAATAAATGTTGGCCTTTCAGAGATAGCTATTATCTAGGGTTCTCCACTGTGGTATGTCCTGGAAGCCACATAAATAATCAGAGGGCAGCTTATTGATTACAGAATTAGTGATGGTCTCCAGGGATAGTTCATCCTGATGAACTGTGGCAACCACACCCCTCTCAGGTTGCAGGATGTTTGGGTCTAGCCAATTCGATCTAAAACAATGTACTAAAGACATGTATGCACATTCTTGTTCTCTGCCTCTGGCTTTTATGATATCTAAGCTTTCCTCTTTCATTCAGATCATTTCCTCAGAAAACACCTTTCTGTTATCGTGTTAGGCTAATTAAAATCATGTGTTCTCCAAAGTTATCTCTGCTTCAGCAATCTTGTGAATTAATTCTACATAGATGATTCACATTATCATTAATTTAGGAAGTAAAAGCTAATTTTAGTTCAAATTACAGAGACATACCACTGTTAAGCAAATAAGCATTCATAACAAAAATGTGTTTACTATTTTTATTATCCCTCCAATTATTTACTCTACTTACTCCATTCCACGTTAGGTATTATATGGAATTTTCTTCCTTAGTTTTTAGAGATTTAAAACTGAAGCTTAGAGAATTGAATACTTTTTTCAAGGTTAGACAGCTAGTAAACCAGGAAGTTGTCAAAGATGAAATTTGAGTCCAGGTTGAGCAGAGTCCAACATTTTAGGCATTATGGTATTTTAGAAAATAAAATCTCAATATTGTTTGGTAATATATCTGATAGTCCTTTATGGGTTGATATGTAAAATGGTCTTTTCATATCTCCATGACAAAAATAATACCATATCATCTGGATTGATGTGCAATCACACACATAGTATATTATTTGCTCCAAATGCCTTTATCAAAAGGTGTGCTCGATTCTTTTGTTTCTTTGTTTAAATTATTTGTTGACTATTTGGAGGAATAGCATAGTCAGTGGGCAGAGTAGAGTTTCGGAGTAAGATAAACTTGTCACATGGCCCTATCACTTACTCACTGTATGAACTTTGTTAAATTACGTAACCCACTTCAACATCGCTAAAATGAAATGTTTACTATTCTAACTCATATGACTTCACTGTTAGGCCCTGGAGTCCCAAAAATGATAAAAAATAAAGTAAAATAAAGGTTGTAGCTTTCATGGAGAGAATAATTTAATGAAGATGATATGTAATAATTAAATAAAATTGTATTGTTGCAAAAACAAGCAGTGCTGTGCTGGTAAACTGGCTCTATGGACAGAAAAATACAACTTATAATGTCTGCTGTACCCTGTGGTATATATACTCCCACCATGGCTAATTTCAAGCTACCGAGTTGCCCACAAATTTCCTGAATGTTTTGTAATCTGTCCTTATGATCCAGTAGAAGCAGATTCCTACCCCCACTGAGTGTCTGGTAAGGAAGGTTTTCCTACCAAGACACTTCTATAAACATCTCATGTAAATTGCCTAGTGTAGTTTTTGTTTTTTGTTTTTTTTTTAACAGCACACATTTCTGTAAGCACCAGTGCCTTTTTATTCCACGGGCCTTCTTAAGATATCACCTGCCTCTGTTTAATAAATTTAAGATCTATGTGAGGGTTAAAGGCTGGAAACTTTTTCTATCTGTATTGAGAGTGTTTTACAGACCTTGGTTTAAATGACATGATAAAGCATTTGTATTTGTGCTTGAGGAGTCAGAATATATAAGAAATAGAAGGCAAAAAGGTTTTTAAAAGTCCCAGGAGCAAAAAATAATATACATGCTGTGATCGATAGATGGGATAAAATGGTCATCTACAGGGCATTAATTTTCTCTAAGCATTCATGGTCCTCTCTGGAGAGTAAATAAAATCAACATTTTTCCAACCCTTTGTGTTGAAACTTTCATTTATCTTTTGCCATCCTAAGTTTGCTTTTCCATTCCTCTTTTCTAATATCCTTTTCAAATTCATTATAATGTCATTCTTACTCCATATTTTCCCTGGCTTTCCATCAGACTCTTGGTTTTCATTTTTTTTCTCCTTTATCTTAAATCATTACTATTCCTTTTTTTTCTTCATTTTCTTCTATTAATTTAATTGCAGAATGTAATTCTCTAGCTTCTGCTTTAACTTTAATTTGGAGGCAGTATCTGAGCTTGATGAATGCTGACAACTGTGTATATCCATGTAACAACCACCTCAATTAAGGTAAAGACATATTTATCACCCCAAGAAAGTTCCCAAACATTCCTTTTCAGGTGACCCTGTGACCCAAGGCAATTATGGTCCTGATGTCTATCACCATAAATAGGTTTAGCCTACTCTTGAATTACATACAAATGTAATCATGTAGTATATATTCTTTTGTGCTTGGCTTTTTAAAATTAAATACAATGTTTTTCAGATAATTAGTTTTGTTGCTTTTATCAACATTTTATTCTATAATTGCTAAGTAAGACATCATTATATGAATATATTATAATTTATGCACTCTCTTGTTGATATACATTTGCGTTGTTTTCAGTTTGGGCCACTTATGCATAATGCTTCCATGAACAACCTTCTTTAAGTCTTTTCTAGGTTATATGTTTGCATTTTTTTTTTTTTTTGGTAGGGGCATAAATAGCTTGGGGTGAAAATGATGGATTAGAGACCAGATGTCATAAGAAACTACCAAACCATTTTCCAAAATGGTTATGTCATTTTAACTCCTATCAGCAATGTATGTTCCAGTTACACTGCATCCTCATCACATCTACTGTTTTTTGTATTTTTAATTTTAGCCCTTCCAGTGGATACCCAATGATATGTTATTGCAGTTTTAAATTGAAATTCCCTGAAGGCTGTACAAGCTGTACAGGTACAGCCTGTGCCAAGTCTGTCACAGCCCACTCCTTGTGCTGTGTGTATCCACCACAGCTTTATAAACATTTGGGGAGAAGTTCCTTCAGTGTTTCCTGTTGGCCTTGCTTTCTGAGAAGAGGCTTAGACTCGGAAGGTTGGCCGGACACAATTATAGCCCTTTATATTTTCTTCAATTGATTTTGGGCTTCAAATGATATTCATCAACTTCTTCCACTGCCATTAAAAATTCTGCTTGCCTTAAGTTCTCTGCTTTGATAATCCCAGTGATCATTCAGTAGTGTCATACAAACTGTCATTCCTGAAGGTGACTAAGTACTTCATTATAATACTTGTCTCAGTCCAGGCTTACTGCACATGTCCATTCACAGATGATAGCCCCTATTCTTACCTTTTGGACCCTGAACATAAGGAATCCAAAGTATACATTGGAAGCTGTAGTTTCTAGTTGAATGGAATACTTGATTTTCCTCTCTCCACCCTTTTTTTTTTTTTTTTTTTGCGGTACGCCGGCCTCTCACTGTTGTGGCCTCTCCCGTTGCGGAGCACAGGCACCAGACACGCAGGCTCAGCGGCCACGGCTCACGGGCCCAGCTGCTCCGGCGGCATGTGGGATCTTCACGGACCGGGGCACGAACCCATGTCCTCTGCATCGGCAGGTGGACTCTCAACCACTGCGCCACCAGGGAAGCCCCCATCTCCACCCTTTTTAAAGTCCAACTCCAGGTAAGCATGTAATAGAATTCTGTCCACTGCAGGCACGTACTTAATGAACTGACCCATCTTGGACATCTTCTACTTTATCAGCTCTCCTATGCAACCCTGTACAGCTGTGAGTAAAGAGAAGGATGCTGGTAAAACCATGTTGGGTAGTAGGGGGACCTAATGAACATGATAGCATGTTGATGAAGCTTGCTTGTATCCTCTGGCCATTTTTGAGCTCCGTCCTTGTATACCATTTCCATCCTATTATTGATGGCTGGTGAGCCACATCACATTTTGACTTGGTGGGTGTGATAGGACTAAACTGATGGGCAGTTCTGAATGCATAATCACTTAGTATTCTATAATCATATTTTCCATCTCTACCAGGACCCACTAGCAAGCCAGGGACTCTTTATCAAAAGGTATGCCTTTCTTCAAAGCATAGAGCATAGTTTTGCTCCAGAAATGTAGGAATCTCCATTGTGATTCTCCCACAGAGACTTACCATAAATTCCACAGTATATCTTACTTTTGTCTAACTTAGTTCCCTAATGCAATGTTTTTGAGATTCTTCTACGTTGTTGCATGTATCAAGAGTTGTTCCTATCCATTGGTGAATAATATTTAATTGTATGAATAAACAAAATGTGTTTATTTTTCTATAGATGAACAATTGTGTTATTTTTAATTTGGGACTGTTATAAATAAGGCAGCTGTAAAATACTCTTGTATAAATATATTTTTTGATCTTAGGTTTTATATTCTTTTGTATAAATACCTAATATGATATTTCTGGGTCATAGGACAGACCTTTGGAAAAATTTCTAAGAAATTGCCAAACAGCTTCCCAAAGTGGTTGTAACATTTTAACTCTGACCAGCAATGCACTAGTATTCCAGTTTTTTTACCTCCTTATTAACATTTGTTATTATTGATCTTTTTTAAATTTCAGCTATTCAGGTGAGTATGTAGAGTTCCTTTATAGTAGCTTTAATTTGATATTTCCCTAATGACTCAAGATATTTAAAACCTTCACATGTGTTACTCTTTTGAGAAGTGCCTGTTTCAAATATTTTGCCTTTTTTCCCATCAGTTTATTGTAGTCATACAGTATAGTTGAGGATGGGCCCCCAGACACCAAATTTGGTTTGGATTTTCAGACCAACGAGGCTACACATGCACTAGGAGGGTATGAAAAGATTTATGACAAAAGGAGGCTCTCTAGCAAGGACAGGGCAGGGTCCAAAATGGCTTAAGAGGGCAAGATAGGGAGGCCGGCTTGGGGTTTTTGTGGTGGTGGGAGGGTAGAACTGAAGTGATGGTTTCCTTGTACAATATTAACTACCTCCAAGTACCAAGGCAGCAGTACCTGGGCTTTCTTATCAGCATGTCTAGTTGCAGAGTAGCAGCCAAGGAAGAGAATGGAGGAGGGTTTAAAATTTTCAGCAGTCAAACATCAAAAATGCGGTCAGACTTTTTGTTATAATTATTTATACTTTTAATGATGATTTTAGGGAAGGTATATGTAATGTGAACATTTTCCAAGTCTGGTTTGTCTATCATTTTTAAATTTCATAAAAAAAGAAATTTATAATTTTGATGAAGTTTAACACAACATTATTTTTGTTACTTTTACATTTAGTGCTTTTTGTGATCTGCCCCCAAATCCTTGCGCATTGCAATATCATAAAGATATTTTCCTATCTTTTCTTCTAGAAGTTTTTGACTATGGTTTTAGGTCAGGCTAATAATCCATTTTGAATTATTATTTTCTGAATCATATTAGGTAGGAATTGAGTTTTCTGTTATTGTTTTTCCATGCAGATATGCTCTTGTTCCAGAACCATTTGCTTAACAATAGTTTTCTCTTTCTCATTGAAATAACTTGGTAGCTTGGTCAAAATCAGTGGACTGCATATGTATGGGTTGACCAGAACTCCCTGTGTTATTTCATTGATCTATTAGTTGTCCTTAAGGTGATACCACATTGTCTTAGTAAGGTTTCCTAGTAACTGTTAAAATCAGGAAGTAAAAGTCCACCAACATTTTTTCTTCTTTATTCAGATTGTTTTGGCTATGCTCAGCCCTTTGCACTTCCATGTAAATTTGAGAATTAGCTTGTCTATTCCTTCAAAAGAGGCTGATCTAGTTTTGACAGGAATTTCATAGAATCTATGAATCAATTTTGAAAAATACATCTTAAAATACTATATTCCAATTCATGAATTGAGTGCAGGCAGCCTTTGCTTGGCTCAGCACTGTTTTGCACAGATTTCAGTTACCAGGGCTTTGAAGTTCTAGGTCAAAAGGAAAGAGTAGACTGAGTCATTTAAAGATAAGGTCAATGAAAATGTGGGCGTCCCAAAATATTGTTTTTCTTCCATGTAGAAATGTTTCCTTTTAATCTGTTATGCTAGAGTCTATCTGATCTTTAACTTCACAAGTTTGTCCTTTGGGTGGCACAGAGTGAAGGATGAGAGGGCAATGAAATAAAGCATTGAGTCTCTCTAAGTTAGGTGATCATCAGCCTTTCCTTCTGCTTTGTTCCTAAGACCAAACTCTTTGTCTACTTCACTTTATCACAGTGACCATGGGAGTAGGAAATCCCTGGCTCTAATTAGATACATGTTTTCCCTTTCGACATTGAGTCCTGTCCCTAAGTACCATTCTGAGGCTTGGTGGCTGCCACACACCCACTTTGTATTGACCACCTCTTGCTGAGGCCTCTCCAGATTGAAATTTATCAGAGACTTCCCGCTCACCAGTACCTCCACACTGTACCCCTTATACTTCATCTAAGATTGCTGTTAACTTTGTCCAGGTGTTTTTCATACAATCAGACAAGGAATCCAGAAAACATTGTTTTCATGTTAATAATATTAATGCATATATGTTGAATATTGCTTTAAAAGCACTAAAGTATACAATGAAAAGATAGCTATTGCTATCAAAATGGCTTGCAATTTTTATAAGGTTATACATATACACATACATATCATTCTCCATATGTGGGTTTTGAAAATGTTATTGTATTTGCTTACTGCTTAAACCACACGAAAATATTCCCCTTTAAAATATACAAACATTAAGGCTAAATTCTATATTAAGAGCTGCCTCAGCTGAGGTCCCACACTTTCTATCACCCATGTCCAGTGACTAAGCATGACCCCAGGCATATGGCCCAACACGACCATTCATAGGTGCCGACCTCACTACAGAGCACCTTGCTGTGTTGGTTAAGGCTTCCTATACACTTTGGAACCCAAATTCAGTTTCAGAGTCTACTTCCAAAAGACCCAACCTGACACAGTCACCTTGATCTTGACTTCCTTTGCAGGCACAAGGATGCACATACAAAATACAATCCCTAACCCTAGAGATAACCACTGTTAGTAATCGCTGTATATTGTTATTGCAGACAAACACACATGCACACACACACACCTGAAGTACATGGTATTTGTTATGGACTAAATGTTTATTCTCTCCCCTTAAAATTCATATGTTGAAATCTTAACTCCCCAATGTGATGGCATTAGGAGGTGATTAGGTCCTGAGAGTGGGGCCCTCATGACCTAATAGGATTAGTGCCTGTATAAAAGAGACCCCAAAGAGCTCTCTCTCCCCTTCTGCCATGTGAGGACACCATGAGAAGACTGCCATCTATGAACCAGGAAGAATCAGATGCAAATCTTAATCTTGGGCTTCCAGCCTCCAGAATTGTGAGAAATAAGTATTTGTTGTTTAAGCCATCTGGTTTATGATAATTTGTTACAGCAGCCAGAACTGATTGAGGCGTATTGTTATTATAATTTTTACATAAATTATATGGTCTGTATTTATCACTGGGCACCTTTATCATTTTTTTTTCCTAGAAAGTATTTTTAGAGATTTATTCATGTCTGTATATGTAGACCTACCTCATCATTTTAAGTTTTGCTTCATTCCATACATATATACTCTTGATAGAAGAGAGTTTATTTAGCTGTTTCCCCAATGACAGAATCGTACACTGTTTCCGATTTTTACGTTTCAACATACCAAAATGAATACCTTTGCGTATGACATCTTCTGCAGAGATGTAACTGTATCCATAGGTAGGTACTAAGAGTTAGAGTTGCTGGATCAAGGTAAAAGACTTGCTGTTATCATGTGTACTCTAGTCTGGTTGTATGAATTTAGACTGGTCAGCAGTGAATATGAGTAACACGTTCCATGTATACTCTCCCACACTGGATGTGTTCAAGTGCATTTTGCCACTTTTATCCTGTAAATTTAAAGCTAATGTCTTCTTTAAAATGTTTATTGGGATCCATTTACCTATCAATATTTTCTTTTCCCTCTTTTGTTTCACTGCCATCATCCAAATTTTACAACTTACATAATGACTTCACATCTATAATCTCATTTTATCCTCACAACAGTTCTATAAAGTAGGCAGAGCAGCAATTTTTGTTAATGAAGTTTGAGAGAAAAAATTTCAATATAAATGTTCAGCTACAGTACGATAACATATAAATATACTCTGAAGTAAAATTCTGCAGTATTTATGTATATTATTGTATATTTTGCTATTTCCTATAAACAACATTTCTTATTTCCAAACCTGGCTGTATCACCCATAGAAAAATATCTTAATTCAAGGACAGTTGAGAATGTTTCTGCATTTTAAATATTGCGCAGCTTTCCCTCTGAGAAAATTATCTTCTTCTACTTTGTGTGTGTGTGTGTGTGTGTGTGTGTGTGTATGTTATTACTTGTCTTTGCAGTTCCCTAAATTTAGAACCTGAAATCATTTTCCTTGTTATTGCTTAAAATAGTATAATATCATGTCTGAAAGTTATCTAAAACCTCCTGAGACTTTAATTTTAAATTTTTATTATTTTCTTGCTGCAACAGAAATAAAATTTTTCTTAGATAAAATATACATATAAACTTGACCCTGAAATTAACAGATCAAGTAGTGCAATGCAATTTTTAATGAGCTATTATAGGAAACCAATAGACTAGATGTGACAATTAATTGTAAAATATAATTTATGACACTGTCATTAACTTTGAAACTAATTAGACTTTTGGAAAGTTTGGTGTGGTCTTAAATAAAGGTTGATTGAAAGCCTGATGGAATATACAAATATGGTCACATCAAGTCTCACCTGTCCAGAGATATTTTTGTCAATAATACTAGACATCTCCACTACTATAATATTTTGTAATCATCATATCTCTTTTTATTTTTTTGCTGAATTATGTATCTTAGTACTCACTTCTTTGTTAGTCCATTCTTCCTTTTTCTTATCCATGTGTTTCGAAGATTTTCATAGTTCAGTTCACTTAATGTATTCTGTCTCACTGGCATTCTGGGATTATCAGAAACCTCTGCTCCACCATCAGAACAGACTTGGAATATGCTATGCTTCTTATACCAGGGCTAGTAACAAGACAAGCTCAGCTCTCACTGACTTCAGATCTTGCTGTAATTTTTGCCTTTGTGAATTAGTCCAGGTTCTCCACAGAACATAAAATGTAAAGATAGAAATTAGGACAAAGATAGAAAGAGAGAGATTTTAAAATATTAACTCATTTAATTGTGTGGTGGGCAAATCCCAATTCATAGGGCAGACCAGAAGATTAAAAACTCAAGCAGGGTGTCTATGTTTCAGTCTTACTGAGACAGAAATTCTTCTTTAGAAAGTCTCAGTCTTTTTTTTTAAGTCCTTTAACTGATTGGAAGAGGCCCACCCAAATTTTGAAGGATAATCTGTTTACTCCAAGTCTATTGAATTAAATGTTAGGCTCATTAAAAAAAGAATCTTCATAGCAACATTTAGACTGCTGCTTGACCAAAAAACTGGGCACCATAGCCTAGCCAAGTTGACAAACATAATTAAACATCACACTCTGCAATATGACTCAAAACATTATTTCAGAGCCAAAGAAAAAGAATGAGAAGCCAAAACAAAAGGAAAGAAAAACAAAGTCTGGAAACACAGTCACACAAACATAGAAACCTAATACTTTAATTACCCTAACTAACACTTTTTATACATAAAATTTGCCAGGAACTAACGTCTATTTGCATGCCATTTCTTTCTCACTTAATTTCTTTCATTTTCATAGAAATATCAAAGAATAGTATGATTGCCAGTTTATCAATGCAAGGGACTCAAGCTCATATAGGTTAAAAAATGTATCCATGATCACACTTAGCAAAAACCTTAAAAATGTTCCATCTAAAGGCAATCTAAAGAATAGTAAAGTTTGATCTGGCAAGAAGTCTTGGATGAGGAAAGATAGCTCCTTTAATTTATAAAAGAAGGAGAGGGAAAAGAAATAGAGGATATTTGTAAAGGGTTAATTACAATAGAATGTATACTGGTTACAGAGAGAAGTGAAAAGAGGAGGAATTGATTCACAGAAAAGAAAGGATTAGAGTTTATGTATTTGTAAAGGTGAAAAATTGCTACGATGGGCATTCTGATACAGGTGAACTGGGATGGTAGAGTGGGAGCTGTAAATTATGGTGCTAGAGTAGTGCCCTTATTCATGATGTAAGGTCCAGATATGAGATAGATCCATGTGAGATGGTAGAAGTAGGAGGCTGAAGGAGCATGAAGAAAAAGGTTTTTGGAAGAGGTAAAGAAATTGAGGAGCCTGGTGATGTATAAGGTACCTATTTGTATATTGACAAGCCTGAATTATGATAAGAATAGGGGTGGGGAGAAAGATTATGGAGAGAGCAGTCAAGGTCTTCAACAAATGGAAGGAAATGACAGTGTGCTTCATACATAACTCCATCTAGATAGTGCAGCTAAGGGTATAGTCCTGAGGTACAACCTTCAAAATAACTGGAGGTGGAGATTGAGCAAGGAAGTAAGAATATTTAGGGGGTGGCAATGGCCCAGAGGTATTGGAGCTTAAAAGCGTGCCTGAGAAGAAGGTCATGGATGGAAGTAGAAATAACAATTCTGTCACCAAGTACATTGTGCTAGTGTAGATGAAGCCAAACATGTGAGGTCAAAAATATTCAGAGACCGAAAAACTGCAGACAATAATTGGTTATATGGAGGGAAAACCTAAGTTTGGAGCCTTTGTCTTGGCAGGGTTGGGATGCCTAAATTTCTATTGGATGATATTTCCACAGTACCTGGGTAGATTCTACCAGAGCAGGAGAGACATCTAAAGTCAGGTTTCTCCCTATCCAATCCAGCATATTCCTATCATGTGAGGGATTATGCTCAATTTTGACTTTTTTCATGTTCCTGACTTACGCTGGGAGCAAAGGTCTGAAATAAATGGCAGTTTGAACAGAAAATGATACCCATGTGGTGAGCATCAAGGGGTCACCATTATCTTCTTCCAATTTTACAAAATGGACCATTTCTTCTTTAAATGACATGATAGTAATGTCATTCATTGCCAATTATCTGTTATTTTGATGGCAAAATTTATCACACTCCATGTCACAGATGTTAGAGATCCACAGGAAGAAAATGTGTTGACATTTTTCACTCATAATATAGGATTGATTGTTTACAACTTTAATTTATCCAAAAATACATTTGAGAAAAGCAGACAGTGACTGATTTACAAATGACAGTGGCCAAGGGGAAGGTGGTAAGACTATAGAAAATAACCTACCTGCAATAATTGCAGGTCTTAAGGGTTTTGATGAGGCATACAGAGAGATGCATAATTTATTTCTTTTCTTCACATCTTAGAGCAACTTCCAGCTCTTGGTGATTTTATTAGAATTAAAGAAATCTAGCACTGGTAAGATTCTTAGAGATTTTCTAAATCCAGTTTATCATTTTATTGATGAGGAAATTAAGGAAGAGCTCATTTGGCAAATGCCAAGGTTCATGCCCATTTTGTAGGCTAGGCAAGACTCATTATTTAGTTCTTTTTCAATAAGAGTTCAATTTGGAATTTCAGGACACCAAGAAACCTGTAGACCTGTAAGAGGATTATTATGCTGCTCCTTTGTTTTCTACACAATGCTAAACAAAACTCGGATATTACCACGATGATTTCAGCCCTCAGTCCCCAACCCCTCAAAAATGTTTGTTTGGGCTTCCCTGGTGGCGCAATGGTTGAGAGTCAGTCTGCTGATGCAGGGGACACGGGTTCGTGTCCCGGTCCGGGAAGATCCCACATGCCACGGAGTGGCTGGGCCCGTGAGCCATGGCCACTGAGCCTGCGCGCCCGGAGCCTGTGCTCCGCAACGGGAGAGGCCACAACAGTGAGAGGCCCGCAAAAATGTTTGTTTGTTTGTTTTTCTAGAAACTAGGCATACATAGGCGTTGTAGCACTCATATTCATTTGCTTCTTATGGTAAATTCACCTCGTATGTAAATAGCTTCTCCAGGATTCTGATTGCTATTCTTTCCTGGGAAATTATAAGAGTAGGGGTAGTAGGACAAACCACAGCTCTTGATGCTGATGTTGATCTCAAGGCTGTAACTGATATGCCACCCTTTATTTCTTCTGCCACATATTCTGCCAACTCAATGAGAACCTCTGTTGTTCTAGGTGACTTGCCTGGTGGGGCAACCCAGACCTTCACCCTTGAGGAGGCTGAATTCTTGGCTATCATGCCTACCTCATAGCTTGGCTGATATATTTGTCCATTTATCATTAAAACTGAACATGAGAACACCACCAGACACTCCAGTTTATTACTTGAGTGCCAAACATATTCTTTCCTTTCTCATGATGTAGGAGAAAGTCAGCATCTTCATAATTGGGGTCCATTAGCCCTGGTAGTATGATGATACCTTTCCTTGCATATTAGTCTCTTGGCATGAGAAGTCTGAAGTAATCAAGTGATGGCCATAGCTTAAAGTTCAGTGGGGCTTCTACAGTGTTACCAGGTGTAAACATTTCCCCTATAAGAACCATGATCTCTAAAACCCACAGAGCCTAAATCTGGTATTATGGGGAGTGTACATTATCTGATTAGTTGATAGTGAGTGATGGTGAGTGAGGTCACTTCTACTTCCACTTTTAGTTACTGAGCAGAACACATATTCTTCCTATAAAAGAAACATATAATTATTGATTTAGGGTGTATGTTCTAGCTTCTTGAATGATAACCCATCTCCAACCCAGCACCTCAACTACACATGTAAGAGGTCAATCTGCAACTGTATTTGTCCAGGAACTCTGAGGTGGTGGAATATGTGATAGGAGTAGTCAGAAATGCATCTGTGAGTTATTGGCAGCCAATACTTCCAGGAACTGGGAAATAGATGTGTCAGATCTGAAGAAAAGACACAGAATCCTCAAGTGGTTATTGATTCAGCCTCCTTGATATTGAATATAGCATGATTACATGGTAATACTGTTGACAGTCATTAACTTACTGGACAAGTAAACTTTGAGGTGGTGGAATATGTGATAAGAGTAGTCAGAAATGCATCTGTGAGTTATTGACAGCCAATACTTCCAGGAACTGGGAAATAGATGTGTCAGATCTGAAGAAAAGACACAGAATCCTCAAGTGGTTATTGATTCAGCCTCCTTGATATTGAATATAGCATGATTACATGGTAATACTGTTGACAGTCATTAACTTACTGGACAAGTATTTACTGAGGACCTACTCTGTGATATCTAAGTTCATCATTAAGTGGGAAGCTAGAGAAAATGTCATTTACTGAAATAAGTGTTAGGAAAGATGTCAGAAAGTATTAATGTGAGCTTTTTTGAGGGTTGGATAAGATATCGCTGTGAATTTGGCTTACATAGTACTTTATTTATACTAGTTAATATTTGTTGAATCTTCCAGTCTATATTTAGAATATTAACAGGGAAGAACAGCTATCCCAATACCTTTGACAAATGAATGATTTCTCTGCATTTGAGGATCTGCCTCTTTGAGGGTCCAAATTTTAAAAGGGGTATAGTTGGGGGAGATAATCAGAGTAAGGGATTACCTGTCTGCCAGTCAAATAATTTAATAAAACCTGGAATGAGTGAAGTGGTAATTGCAATGCCTGGCTCACCTTTATAAATTTGTCTGTATATCAGTGAGACATTTTTTCTGTAAAGTAGACATCAGTTTAATCTCCTGATAGTGTGGTTAAGAAGAGATTAGAGGAGGACCCTCAGAATGTAGTGAGACTTTACACTAGCCAGTGAGGGTGTTAATAAAAGAGGGTGATCAAGGACAAGAAAAGCATTCATAGGAGTTGATGACCTGGATGAGAAACACAATGAGCATCCTAAAGGGTGTCAGGAAACTTAGTTGGTGCAGTGAACCTGGCATATTGAAGATCGTATTTTATCAAAGTAATTCCCAATCCACTAGGTGGGATAGAGCAGCAGACATGTGCATACTGCAAATAGTACTCAAATTCAGAGAGTGGCAGCAATATTGTTCCAGGTGGTCTGTGTGTGTGAAAGCCAGAGGCAAGGTATGTTCTTGAAAGAGGGATCAATAAATTAAAGCCCACATAGACTAGGCAGATAGGGCACATGAGTGATGCAAGGAAGTTGATGCAAAGGGAGTGGGAAGGACAGTGATGCCATGGAAGGAATATGCATACCCTTTGTGATGGTGTCAGCTAGAACTCAGCCTCAGCCAATTGTGCCTTTGTGGGAAGTGGGCCAATATTGCAAAATCTCAGACATTTTTCAAGATATTTTGGGGATATTTATTTAAATTTATATCAATTTCAGATATTTAAATGTTGGAACTAAATAAAATTTTAAAACCTGGCTGGGCCAATTAACATGAATCTGAAAATAGGATGTCGCTTATAGGCTTCTGCTTTGCAACTCGGAGATAAAATTTTGGCAGAATCCTAATGTAGAGGGTATAGCCTCAGAGAAGGGCAACTGTGCCATTCAGGAATCTAAGTATGAATCAGAAAACTGAGGCACCATTCTAGTAATCAGGGCTGGAGTAACACTGCAAGAGTAAGGAAAAATCTGGAGTCCTGTGGGCAAGCTGGTGCCCCCATATTTACCATATTTGTCAAGGCTAAATGACCCTTTCCAGTTTTTAAGGCTTAAAAATTGAGAAGGCTACATCCTCTTAATGAAGGACAAAAGTAAGATCCAAATTATAGTCCAAGGTGTTTACGCAATCACTCTTACTTTTCTTTTATTCACTTTTCTTTGGTTATTTATTTATTTATTTTACCTCTGATCTTAGATTTAAAATCTGCTTCTAGAAACACTGGTTTGAGAGTAACCGTTGATTCCCTTGTTGGATTTTTTTAACTTTGGATTCCAGTTGAGCTTTTGTCAATGCTCATCATACTGGTTTTGGTGTCTCTTGTGGTCTCCATCTAGAAATATGTGGGTCCCATGGAATTTCAATAATGAAGCTTTCTTCCTGGGTACCAGTAAGGGAAGATAATTGGAAAGACAAGTCTATGTGGATTCTTTAAACTGTCAGAATTGCCTTAGGGATTCTGGGTGGGATGGAACCTCAGAACCTTGCCCCCAGGCAAGGAGACTTAGTACATTATAGGACTGTACAGATCTGGGAGTGGCACTTGCAACCTCAGGAGTTCCCTGAGTAAAATTTGAAACTGGCCCCATTCACAGAAGGCCAGGAGAAACTGAAGAAAGAGGCAGACCACTCCAGTCTGGTCGGCGGCAATTTTAACAAAGAAGGGAACTTACATACGAGGCTTGTCTTAGGTGCCAGCAAGATGAGTAGATCTCCACATGGCCCGAGAGAATCGTAAAATTTATATAGAGACCTTAACTGATTTCAATCACATATTCAATCCGGATAGTCTCACCAACACCTTACTCATCCCTCTTCCAAGGTTGCATCCTTGAAAAGTCTCTGGCAATGGGAACTGTGAGTGGGATGTACATTCCAAGGATGAGAAGGGGGTGGGATTCCTTTTATTGCCCAAGTCCAGCTTTCGGGTGACAGCCATCACATCCCCTCAATGACCTCCTCCAAAAAGTCGGTGCATTGTTTATTCTTTCTTAGACACAATACAGAAATCTGTATTTATAGATAATGATACAACAGACTTCACAGAGTTTTTGAAAGGCTTAAATACAAATCACATCTTTAAAATGCTAGAGAGTTGATTGGCATGTAACATGGTTGATACATTATAACACTGCCTTTTACCCTCTGTCCTCCCAGCTGTACACACAAAAAAATAGCAGAATGTTGAGGGGAATTCGTGCCATTCATTTCTATTCCAGAAATATTCTTGGTAAACATGTGCATGTATTATTTTCTTTGTAAAATATACCTTTCTTTGGCTTTAAATTGTACTTGATAGTTTTCATGTATCATCTATTATGCAATCTACACCCACTCCCCTCCCTCCCACAAAAATAGATAAATGAAGAGGCAAATGCTAAAAACTACTTTGGTAAAAGCTAGGAAAGGCTATTAAATGACATATTATATAGGAGTATGACCCAGGGACTTTCATAAAATAATTTAGCATCCAGAACTTCCTGATGATGAGTGGTATAATAAAACCCCTGAAACTACCATGTCGACTTTAGGAAAGGCTAGAGAATAAAAAGAGAAAACATTCACATTTGTTTTCAGAAACTTTCACCTTGACTGTTTTTCCTTTCAAAATGAGCTTGGGTTTGATTTAGAAATGAACTACAAAGTCAGGTTAAGAAGAACATAATTTTGAATGCCATGCTATGGATTGTGCCAGCAACAGTACTTTTGTGGGCAAATAACTTTTAGGTGCATAACTAGAAAAAGATAAGCCCTAGTGCAAATCTAATGTCCTCCCCTCCTTGACAGATGCACTTTCATGCACCAAAGGTATTTACCTTCCTGCCAACAAACACATGAAAGAATGCTCAACTTCATTAATCATTAGAGAAATGCAAATCAAAACTACAATGAGATATCATCTCACACCAGTCAGAATGGCCATCATCAAAAAATCTAGAAACAATAAATGCTGGAGAGGGTGTGGAGAAAAGGGAACCTTCCTTTATTCTTTAAGCACAGGAACAACAGAATAAAAATTCATGTCAAGTAACTCTCACTCTCAACCCATCTGGATAGGCTGTGGTTTGATGGAAGAGGTTAGCTGCTTTGTTTGAAGGTAACCCTGACCTTCTAGAAGGAGTGGACATTGCTACATACACAGCACTAAGCACAGGTCATAGGTTAATGTAGGTTAAATTCTTTTCAATTATTGAGTACCAATTTTATTGCAGGTATTTTTTTTCTTCATAGCTAACTCTTAGAGGTAAGTAATATAATCTGGAGTTTACAGATGAAGAAACAAACCCATAAAAGATAATTACCCAAAATACTTCTGTCTTTCAGGTGACCTTATATGATTGTGTTTCTACATCTACTTATCTTTGAGGCTGGCTTGTAGTTGTGTATTCGTGATCTCTTTACTAACTTTTGATATCAGGGATATCCTAATTTAGAAAAATGAATTGGAAAATGACTTTTTGTGCTCTAAAACAATTTACATAGCATGAACCTACACATATCTCATTATATATTTCTAGAAACTGTGTAACAGCTAACCTATTAAACTACCTATAGTCAGAACCTTTTTGAGAAGAACTGTTTGAATATTGATAACTGATTACTTTTTTCCAAAACTTTGTCCTCTGTAGGGTTTTCACTACATATTTACGAAGAAATTTATATTTTCCCATAAAGTTATCAGTATGCCACTGGTATATTTTTAAATCCAATAGCAGAAACAGTAGTGCTTTTTTTTTTTTTCTTTTTGGGGGTGTTTTCATAAATATCTCCCTAAGAAATGCTGGGAAAGTGAATCACCTACTGATGGTTAGTTTTTCATGATTTGCTTTCCTTTTTGTGAGCTCGAGTTAAGGATAAAGGTAATGACCCAATAAGTAGGTTATAAGTAAGAGACAAAAGGAGAATGATGTTGTTATTTCATATTGACAGGAAAATCAAAACCAAAACATCCAGGACAAGATAATAAGGACTTGTAGATTTTCTTCTACAACTCTATAACCAAAAGTGTACATTATGTTCTTAACAAGGATGTTTAAAGGGACTACAATTTCCAAATCAGGTGAATAGAATAGTGGATGGAGTTAATTGTCATGGAGATATTTGTGTTGCCCCAACAGTCATGTGGAATCATCATCTCAAATGTTATCGCTATGATGAACCAGGGTGATACAACAGAGAAAAGAGCCAGGTCCTACTTCAGAAGGCTTAAGGGAAGGTTTTTCAGAGGAGGTGAAATTAACATGAAGAAATAAAGATGAGAGTCAACTATGTGAGGTCCAAAGGAAAAGCATTTCAAGCATATGAAACAGCACACACAAGTCATTAGGTGACTCTCTTTCATTAGGTGAAAGAGAGTTTGACACATCCTAGGACTCTGCCCAGGTGTTCCAAGCTTTGGGAATGATGGAGAGAGCAAGATGAGATGAAGCTGGTGTGATGGGCATAGTCAAAACTACAAAGGCTTTATTTAGCAAGCTAAGTAATTCATATTTTAGCTTTGGTACAGTGAGAGATCACACATGATAAGGAAAGAACATGTAAACAGGAGAAATCAACATAATTTCTAAATGCTGATGTGGACCTTCAGGGGCCTCAACTGAAAAAACAAAAAAGCGTGTTCCAACTGGAGTCTACACTTTTGAAATCCATCTTGTAACGTAAAGTAGAACACTATGCACTGTCCGTTTTGAAAGTAGCTGACTTTCTCCTTAGCTGTTCAACACATTTCTTTTTAGCAGTTGAATTTAACATGATGGCAGAATATGCTTTTGGATTTGTATGAGGGACTCATGAATAGACGTGGTTTGTAGAGTGAGATGACAACTTATTGTTTTTTACCGTTGATCAGAAATAACACTGTGTTTATGTGATTTTTACACTGCTGGAAAAGTTTAAATTTAAGTCATCCTTTAATTCTTAAATTCTTCCCTGGAGAGGTGGAGTTCATTAATACTTGAGAAGTAGAGTTGAAGCAATAGAAAAAAATACATAGAAATTTCTTATACACTCTGTCTACTGTCATCTTCCCAAGCTTACAATATTTTCTTGCCTTAAAAAAATGAAATGGTGTGATAAATGCAAACTGTTTATATTTTCAGTAGCCTTTTGGATGGAAAATTTTGTATTGATAAGAAGGGAATTGTTAAGCTTAGATGTCTTTAAACAACCTGGTATGCAACTTAAATACACTAATAGGAAAATAGACATTTTATCAATGATTACAAGAAATAATGCTAGCTCCAAAAGTGTTCCATTATAATCTGTATTTACCTACTTGAAAACATCTCATTAGAGTGAGTTGCCATTTCCCACTCTATATGAGTTTTCTCTTGCCACTGTAACAAAGTACCATACATTTAGTGGCTTAAAACAACAAAAATTTATTCTTTTATGATTCTGGAAGTCAGAAGTCTGAAATCAGTTTTATCTGTATAAAGGCAAAGTGTCACCAGGGCTGGATTCTGAGGGGAGGACCTGTTTACATGCCTTTTTCACTTTCTAGTGGCTGCAAGCATGCCTTGGCTTGTGGTTCTTTCCTCCATCTTCAGAAAGCATCACTTTCATCTCTGCTTTCATCATCACTTTACCTTCTCTTCTGATGCTGACTCTTCCTTGGTCGCTCTTTTAAAGACAGTTATGATTTTATCACATCAACTCAGATCACCCAGGATGATCTCCTCATCTACAAAGTCCCTTTCCATATAAGGTAACATACCCAGGTTCCAAGGATTAGGACATAGACATACTTGGGGTGTAGGGACAATTATCCAGCCTACCCACCATACCCTGTAAGTCAAATTCATTCTTAAGGGCTTCCCTGGTGGCACAGTGGTTGAGAATCTGCCTGCTAATGCAGGGGACATGGGTTCGAGCCCTGGTCTGGGAAGATCCCACATGCCGCGGAGCAACTAGGTCCGTGAGCCACAACTACTGAGCCTGCGCGTCTGGAGCCTGTGCTCCACAACAAGAGAGGCTGCAATAGTGAGAGGCCCACGTACCGCGATGAAGAGTGGCCCCCGCTTGCCACAACTAGAGAAGCCCTCGCACAGAAATGAAGACCCAACACAGCCATAAAAAATTTAATTAATTAATTAATTAAAAGCCAAGCATTTGAAACCATTTAAAAAAAAATTTTCATTCTTAGTTTTGTATTCTAGTTCACATAGCCAGTTGTCTATGAACCTTCCCCGTTTGCTCATTTCCAGAATTTTTAGTGATCTTCTTTCCTTCAAACCAGCCTGAGAACAACAAAATCATAGAACTTATCATGACACAATTTTCTTTCTCTCCCTGAAATATTTGCGATCACCTAGGTCTTATTAGGATACTTACCTCAATTCCTGAAAAATAGTAAATACTGAATACACATGACCAATGGCTGAGATAAAATGAAGCAATGTCTTCCTTAGTCTTCTGTTTGTGTTTTACTTCAAAAGATCCATGTTCCCAGAGTTTGTTGAGAGTATAAGCAGGCATTTTGTAATCTTTAAAATTATAAAATTGCTATATCTTTTTTTTCATAAAAAGCAGGCTACACATCTAAATGACCTAGATTTCCTCAAGAACGTTCAAGCAGTCCATGATAACTTAAGAAAGCGTCAGCTACCATCTGGAGGCTAGATAAAAGACTGAGCTGGTGTCACAGTGTTGATTGTGTTTGATAAGGACAGTGAGACCGATGAGGGAAAAAAATAAAAGTGTGTATTTGGCCTCTTCTTTTATCTCTGACACTTTGTAAAGCTGCTCTCATTCAAATTTAGTGACCTTGAGATTTTGAGCAGACAAAAATACACTTTATTATTTTAATCTATTTGACTAACACTATTGCTTTAATAAAATCACAGTGTAGGTGTCCCTATTTTTTTTCTCATACTTTCCAGAATGTCTCATGTACTTCTCTCAACTTTCCCAGCCCCAAAATATTCATCTCCATTATTTCCTCATTTATTTCCTTCAGCCAATCTAGATTACTCTGTTTCCTCCATGTCAGGATGGACTCTGACTATATTTGGGAGACAGATATTGAAATTAGCCTAATACATTAACTGCTTGGTAGGGGTTTAGATACCACAAGCCTTGCTGGTGAGAAGCTGAGCTCATGTTGAATGAAGCTGGGACAGATGGTGTGGCCAAGAGAAAGATGAGGTGAGGTTCTACAACCTGTGGAACTTTGGTAGGCTCTGCAAGGAGATATAGAAGGCCAGAGAAAGGGAAACATTGGATTCCTCAACACTGAGTTATGTAGACAAATAAGAAAAGAAGCACACTTTTTTCTAATATGCCAAGTGAGAGAGTCTGCCAGCAACATGGATCAGAGTTCAGGGTTATTACCTGATCAGTTCGCGTTTTGACCCTGTATCAGTGTTCTCTTATTTTTTTTCTGTCAGTGAACCTGTGATAACCTAGTTTACAGTCAAAGCCACTGAAGCTCAGTGGATTTTAAGTAACTTACCTAAAAACACACAGTTAGTAGGCTGCAGAGTTAGAATTCAAAATCACCAATTTGGCAAATCCAGTTCATACTGTATCTAGAATCACAGAGTTGCAAAGACAGGAACACGGCTCTCACTTTTGTCATGTACCATGTGGAAACTGCTAACAGCACAGTTAATCTGGAGGTATTGCAACTCTATCCAATGACAGAAGCAGTGCTCATGAAGCCAGGCTGCCTTCACAAGGGTTAAAATGGTCAAGAAAGGTATGTTTGGTTTGGGGATAAATAAGTGTTTGTGTCTGTGTGTGTGTGGGAGTGTGTATGTGTGTATAGTGAGTGTGTGTGTAGTGGAAAAACATTTGAGTAATTTGAGATTCAGGTAGACTTGTGTTCTGATCTCAGCTCTGACAGTTACAACATAGTGATCTTTTTAAAGATATTTAACCTTTCTAAACCTTAGTCTCTTCATTCATAAAATGGGAAAAAGGATAATTATAGTGCAAGTTAAATTAACTCTGACTCCAATCTGCCTAGTACAGACTCAAAATAAATGCTCAATAAACATTATTGTTTATACTATTATTTTCGTTGGTATTACCACCTTTTCAGACTACAAATCAGAGCTGTGTAAAGTTCTTCGAGAACACACATCTTCTGTGCATTACTGCAGTAGCTTTGAAGCATAGGGTCAGTAGATCTTGGTTATGAATTTTGTATCCTAAAGACAAGCCTTATGATCAACAATGGAATATTTGGCAAACAAAGTCCTATAACATCAGAACTGAACTTTGAAAATATGGAAGAAATAGAGACAAAAGAGGTATAAATCATCAGAAGGTTGTGTGAGAAATAGTTGAGAGAACTGGAGATATTTAAACCTGGAGAAGAAAACTGGCTTCAGAAAGTCATCCTAACAAAGAAGTATTTGACTTTTTTGATAGAGTCTCTACAGATAAGATCTATGACCAATAGATGATTGTTACTGAGAGAGAGTTTGAAATTAAAGAGCTACTGAAAGTTGGAATGGACTGTCTTGTGAGGTAATGAACTCCCTATCACTAGACATCAGTGAAGCATCAATACTGAGATCAAGGACACAGTGAGGGTGACTTCCTAAGGGGTTTCAAATATTTCCTTTTGATTTCCTCTTCTTTCTTCACTATGTACATACTACCACTTGCTTGAGAGATCTCTTTTTTTCTCTTGGCCACATGAAATATAAAGGACCAGGGATTTTACAGAAACATTGGTGCTAACTCTTTTCCAGGCCCAATCACCAGGATGATGGTTCAGGTTGGAATTTGAGCCAAAAGACTTTGTTATTGTGAGTGTGCATTTTCTTAGCGCATCCATTCTCTGCTGCATTTGCAAATGAAGAAAGGTGACAGTAGGAGGGGGACAGAGTTTTCAACTCATTTTTCTGAATGCATTAACGAAAACTATTAAGACTAACTTGTCTTTATAGTCTTGCCTGTCTCTTAGAGTCTCAAATTCTGCCCAGTCTTTTAAAGTGAGACTTTCTACAATATATGCATTAATACATATATTTATTTATCTATCTTTATATTAATAAACCAGTTCTCAAGATATCTTTGAGTGATATGAAACCTACCATTAGCTCCTAGTGTCTTCAGTACATTTTATTACTTTGCTGAACTCTCAAAAGAGAGGGCGAGTGTCCCTCAATATCTGGGTCAACCTTGGTGCATATAACCATCACAGTTAGGTCATGCTCTGAGCTAACAGCCTATGTGCATTCTTTATGATATTAGAGACTTAGGTGTAGATTCTTTCTCTCTGTTCCATTTTAAGCTCAGCCTCTCCTGCAAATGCATACTTCAATTGCATAGGCCTCCTGTTAATAGTAGATTTTATCTATGTAGAACTCACACTTGATGATCTGTAACTACCGTGCTTTGCCACTCATAAAATACCCATCTCAATTAGTGAATTAGCAGACCATCAGGTTGATACCAAAGATGTGAAACCTTGAGAATGCTCATTGCAGCTAATGAAAATATGTTTAGAAATCACTTCTCTAAATGAGTCACTAGCAAGAAATTGGCTTATTATTGTAGACTGTATTTGGTTCTGAACAAAATCACTCTTCCCTTCAGCCCTGTCATCTAGCAGCTCGTCAGCTATTTAAAGCATCACATAAGTTGCCTGCCTTTACCAATTCTTAGAAAATGGGGCATTTTCAGTTTATCAAGTGACATTAGGACCATTATTATACAGATTGATGCTTTTTTAAATATGATCGTTCTGTTTACTTTTAATCAGCATTGGTTAAAAAATAGCTGTCTTTCTTGAAGGGTACAGATTCCAGGGGAGATGTAGCTAAAAATATTAGGCATCATACATTATTTCAAACATCTGTAAGTGTTTGTATTGCACGTTATAAAAACCTTGATATAAAATGCCACAATTGAATGAGAAAGTATTAAAAATGTCAATGCTCATATTTCTGAAGACCAATTTGCCGTTTTTTGGTGGTTATTTTTTTGAAGGTTGTAATGAGCCTGGTTCATTTTGCTTCCTACCATTTATCTTTTCAGTAGCAATGGAAAATTTTTCCCTTAGGCACAGCATGCTATTCTTGTCTTAGACAATTAGGCAGAAATGAAAATCATAAAGGTGAGAGATTTTCCCACAAAAAATATGATGCTCAGTACAGTAACTTGCACAATTTAGGTTTAGGAATTCCAACTGAACTCAAGGATGGCAATTTTGTGATGTAGCAGAAACAAATAACAAAGCTTCCATTTCTTACTGCTCTGAGAGGTGTGTGGGAAGGCAAAGTTCAGACTTTGCCTCAGCCTTTCTCTGAATGTTCAATAAGCTGTCAAACGATAGTTTAACTCGAGAGTGTAAAGTGCCAATCTCAAGGGCATTGAGGCTAGAAAAACAGGAATGGAATAATTGTAGACTATTACATTTAAACTGGAAGAAAAACTGTTTTTCAGTAATTATTCTTTGTTGAGGATTAGCATTTTTCTATCAGATATATCTGGAACAAAGAAAGCTCAGGACTGTTATGCTTCCAGAAGTGAAGGTATTACTTGTGCTTTTGAGAAAGAAAATGTAAAGTATATGCATTGTGGAGCAGGCAAAACTGAGTTACTCATGCCTCTGCCACTCTCTACTAATGTGAGTGTACACAGGCTATTTAAATCCCTTCAGACTATTTCCTCACCTGCAGTGGAGTTATAGATTAGTTTGGACCCTATGAAACTGTTTGACCATTTATTTTTTATTTTTTCCTGTACGTGGGCCTCTCACTGTTGTGGCCTCCCGTTGCAGAGCACAGGCTCCGGACGCGCAGGCACAGCGGCCATGGCTCACGGGCTCAGCCGCTCCAGGATTTTCGCGGACAGGGGCACGAACCCGTGTCCCCTGCATCGGCAGGCAGACTCTCAACAACTGCGCCACCAGGGAAGCCCTGTTTGATCAACCAAAATGGCAAATAGTTCACAGTGTTGTTGTGATAATCAATGAATAAAACAAAAGAAAACAAAACAAAACACTCTCCCCCACAACCTCACAAAGAGGTACAACAATCATTTCCCTTTCCTCTTAGATAATCAATCCTCAAAGCCTTCCAGATGCTGCCCTGGCAACAATTCCTTGCCAAGAATAAGAAAGCATCTCATAGGGGCTTCCCTGGTGGCGCAGTGGTTGAGAGTTCGCCTGCTGATGAGGGGGACGCGGGTTCGTGCCCCGATCCGAGAAGATCCCACATGCCGCGGAGCGGCTGAGCCCGTGAGCCATGGCCGCTGAGCCTGCGCATCCGGAGCCTGTGCTCCGCAACGGGAGAGGCCACAACAGTGAGAGGCCCACGTACCACAATTTAAAAAAAAAAAAAAAATCTCATAATGATAAGTGTGATTGCTCTTATTAATCAATAACTGTGGATAAAACCTTGCATGCAGTATTACATTTAATTAATTAAGTATGTGATAGGTCTTATAATTGTTATTGTGAATTATGGATTCACAAACTGAGGTCATATACTAAGGTCTCAGGAGGGGTAAACTGGAGAATCCATGGTCATAACCAACACACTTCCTGAGAGGTCAGGAGCCTGCTTTCAATGTTATAGGTAGAGTTTCCTTGCTTTAGCCTCCTTTACAAGCCCTTCACATTTAATAATAATGCATAGTCGCAAGATGTTTAGAATGTTTTAGGCATGCAGATTCTGTAATTTGGCTTCCAGCCTCTCAACCTTTTAGCTATATGACCTCTAATATTAGACAAGTCAATTAGCTAGTATTTGTTCATCCCATAGTTAGCAACCACTGTTCCAGGCCTTTGCTCACATTACCCCCTTTAATACCCATAACAATCCTGGTGGATGGCATTATGATTTTCATTCTACAGAAGTGGAAACTTAAACACAGGGAGTCTACATCACTTACTCAAGATTATAAAACTAGAGAGCAAAGTCAGGATTTGACAGTCTAACTTTAAGCCTCACACTCTTAACAATTATGCTAGATTTAATCTGTAATCTCTATATACTCAATGTTAAAATGGTATTTAATGAGGATAAACATAAAAAAAAACCCTGGGACACGGTATGGTCAATTTTATTAATATTAATATTTATTATACTTTATTAGCCACTTTTTTACAAAACCTACAACAATGATCCTTGTTGTGGAAGTGTTATTGGTCTGATTTCAGATGAAAAACTGAACCTTACCAAATTAGGTTGGTTTGTCCAAAATGACACATCAAAACATCCTGGAACCTACAACTTTTGACTTTTAATCCATTGCTTTTCTCGATATTCACTCCTTCATTATATTTCACTGTAAATGTTTATAATTAACTTATAATTTTATCTGACTATTACCAATTCAGTTTTACATTATAACTATTTAATTAGTTTTTAGTTTCTTATACATCAAATGTCATTGCTATATTCAATTAATAACTTTATAGTTATAGCCTAAGGTATATATAATTATATTTATAGCTAAAGGTAGTACTTTTATGAAATGTATAAATAATTTTCTGACATCAAAACTCAAGTTCTTTTTTATTTTGAAAACTTGTATGCATATTATATAAACTAAATGGGAGAAAAATCTTTTTTTTAAATTAGAACAAGGAAGGGGAGACAGCTGAACACAGAAAACTTGTGTTTCTTCCCTAGAATAGGAATATTTTTCTTTGTTCTTGGAATGGCTTTAACGTGATGATTTCTCTGTATTTGCTGATTACCTACATGCAATAAAATAGCTAAAAGCATAGTCTTCCTCCCTGAAACTCAGCTTCCATAATGTGCACATTGACCAAGTCTAGTGGGTACACTGATGCACCACCTAGAAACTTCCTTCAAGAACGAGACACTCATTTAATCAGCTTCTGGGTGTGTTGTGGCTCACAGCTATAGCTGAACTGATTTCCAAAAATTATCCTCAGCCAAAGAGAGCCACTTTACCTGATGTCACACCTCTTCCTGCAGGCAGCCCACTCCAAAAACTGGTCAGTGAAAAGGTATAAAAGATTAACCCTGTGTCTGAAGATGGGGAAACTCTGAAGGGCTACACCAACTCTTGAGTTCTTGGTGGGTTCTAGAATTAGCTGAGGCCTCTGTTTATCTCTGGGAAGGAATAGGGTCTAGGGTACAACTTTTCCCTCTTCTCAATACTATGCCTTTCATTCCCCCACAGACCTGGATCCAGAGAATACTCCCCAGTAAAATCCCTGCACACAGATCTCTGTGTCAGAGCATGTTTCCTGGAGAGCTTGACTGAAAACACCCAGGTTTTGGAGAATGGAGACCTGCTTTGTTTCTTGCATTAAAGTGATCTGACACTAAAACATTTCAGTAATTCCTAGGCTTGGTTGGGGTTACACTGACTGTGATTAGGGCCCTCTGATTCTGACCATTGCCTATTACACCACGACCTTTCAATACCTTCAGCCTTGTTAGGTGGCATCACTGATCCATGACAACAAAACACAGTTATTTTCAATTATTTTTGGCAATGTATCTCTGGTCCTTATCTTTGAATCTGGTGTCACGGCTTCATTTGTTGAATCTCCATCTTTGACCTCTGTCGCATATGGCACCATTTCCAGCGTTCTTAGCATTTGAATCTTGCATGCTGTACTTGATTTCTGGTTGTGTACACATTTCCAGGGACAAATAACTTATGTAGTTATAGGTGAGCTCTGTTCACTTTGTTTCCCCCTGAAATTAAAAGTTCAACACCTATGCCCAGTTAGAGATGAATTCAGTCACCATTTGACTGTGTATATCCTCATACATCAGGTACACTTCACTCTTTTGAACTCATTCATCACTCCCAAAATTTTGTTGCATGGAACTAGAATCTGGTCACTTTTTTTTTTTATTGGAATAATTGCTTTACAATGTTGTGTTAGTTTCTGCTGTACAACGAAGTGAGTCAGCTATATGTATACATATATCCCCTCCCTCTTGGACCTCCCTCCTCCCCACATCCCACCTGTCTAGGTCATCAGAGAGCACCAAGCTGAGCTTCCTGTGCTATACAACAGGGTCCCACTAGCTATCTATTTTACACATGGTAGCATATATATGTCAAAACTAATCTCCCAGTTCATCCCACCCTCCCCTCCCCCACCACGTCCACACCTCCTCCGTTCTCTGCATCTGCATCTCTATTCCTGCTTATCTTTAAAACGGAGTTTAGAAAGGCAATTTTATTTTTTAAAGATGTTTCTCAAAGAGAAAAAGACTTTTAAAAAGTGTTTTAGTAAAATTGTCTTTCTAAAGCCCCTTTTTAAAGATTCACAATTTTTACATGTTAAAGGATCTCAAAATTTCTGCAATCAAGAAATCCTTTATGTTTATCTTCACCTATTTCCCAAATCTGGGTTGACCACAGGATGTTTTTTTGTTTCTCTGTTTTGTACAGTATCTGGCAACCTTTCACATATTTATAGTTTTACTTGGAACAAGTTTGGGGGAACACAAATCTAGTTTAACCTCTGACCCACTTTAGGATCCCTTTCTATATCTGAGGGTGATTCTCTAACATGGGAGAGATTTATTACATTTGTATTTCACTTGACTTTTGATTTTAATTTCAGATATTTATTTATTTTTTAACATCTTTATTGGAGTATAATTGCTTTACAATGGTGTGTTAGTTTCTGCTTTATAACAAAGTGAATCAGTTATACATATACATATGTTCCCATATCTCTTCCCTCTTGCGTCTCCCTCCCTCCCACCCTCCCTATCCCACCCCTCTAGGTGGTCACAAACCACCTAGCTGATCTCCCTGTGCTATGCGGCTGCTTCCCAGTAGCTATCTATTTTACGTTTAGTAGTGTATATATGTCCATGCCACTCTCACTTTGTCACAGCTTACCCTTCCCCCTCACCATATCCTCACGTCCATTCTCTAGTAGGTCTGTGTCTTTATTCCTGTCTTACTCCTAGGTTCTTCATGACCTTTTTTTCCATTTGTTTGTTTTCCTTAGATTCCATATATATGTTAGCAGATGGTATTTGTTTTTCTCTTTCTGACTTACTTGACTCTGTATGACAGACTCTAAGTCCCTCCACCTCACTACAAATAACTCAATTTTGTTTCTTTTTATGGCTGATTCATATTCCATTGTATCTATGTGCCACATCTTCTTTATGCATTCATCTGTTGACGGACACTTAGGTTGCTTCCATGTCCTGGCCATTGTAAATAGAGCTGCAATGAATATTTTGGTACATGACTCTTTTTGAATTATGGTATTCTCAGGGTATATGCCCAGTAGTGATGGGCAGAAGATCTAAATAGACATTTCTCCAAAAACAATATACGGATTGCCAGCAAACACATAAAATAATGCTCAACATCATTAATCATTAGAGAAATGCAAATCAAAACTACAATGAGATATCATCTCACACCGGCCAGAATGGCCATCATCAAAAAATCTAGAAACAGTAAATGCTGGAGAGGGTGTGGAGAAAAAGGAACACTCTTGCACTGTTGGTGGGAATGTAAATTGATACAGCCACTATGAAGAACAGTATGGAGGCTCCTTAAAAAACTACAAATAGAACTACCATTTCAGATATTTAGGTTAACTTTATTTTGCATATAGGTAGAGGGCATAAAAATGAATAAAAAGGCAGTTATCATACATCATATCTTCCCTGTGCTCCAGGAGAGAACAGCCCTAGTTGAAGGGAATTTAATGAATAGGGACCAGGTTGGCCCTCTAGCCTTGTCATGAATGTCTCCAGGGAATAAAGAACATGCCTTTCATAAGGCAGACAATTTCACTGTTAGCCTATTCTAATTATTATAAATTATCTCCATTATAATTTCTATATACCTATCCCAGATTGGCCCTCTGGTGCAACATCAAAAATTATTTGTTATTATTATTATTTTTTTGTGTGTGTGTGGTACGCGGGCCTCTCACTGTTGTGGCCTCTCCCATTGCGGAGCACAGGCTCCGGACGTGCAGGCTCAGCGGCCATGGCTCACAGGCCCAGCCGCTCCACGGCATGTGGGATCTTCCCAGACTGGGGCACGAACCCGTGTCCCCTGCATCGGCAGGTGGACTCTCAACCACTGTGCCACCAGGGAAGCCCATTATTATTATTTTTCAATAATGTCCCATCCCCCTCAGGCAATTGAAGACAACCAACTTACCCTATTTGAGACTTCTTGTCTCCAGACTAAACATAAATTATTTTAATATTTCACAGTTATCATGTTTTACAGAATCCTTTTAAAATGTCTTCCTCACATGAGCATACGCTAGTTTACCACTAGAATTCATATCTCCAACTTTTAGCTACTTCTAGATACCTTATTTCTGTAACAACATCCAGCCATTTGAACAGTCTCTTGAAGGTGCACCAAATGAAACAGAATATTGCTTCCTTGTTGTTTCAGAGGAATGAGTGAATGCTGTGTTTTCTTCAAGGTTTTTCTTTAAGTAAAGGACTAGATGAGAAAATAGATAGGACTCCTATTTTTAGTCTTGACTATGATTAAAAGACGTCCTGTGCTGTGATAGTCACATTTTTTGTGATTTACACAACCAGCTGGCATATGTGTCATTTAAGAAATGGGAACAGAGGACTGGGGATTACTAAATAATATTAGATCCTCCCTGGGAAATGAAAAGTCAACACCTATTTTACTTTACTTTCCCAACTTACAGAATTACCATAGTTTTTGCCAATATTTGATATTTTAAACTTCAAACAAATTACCCATAGGCACAAAGCCACTTCACACAGATTTTCTTATTTAAACAAAATGTCATTGAGAGGAAATCACACTACTGAAAATCACTACTTTCTCAATGACTGAATGTGTTTAAGGTCCTGTATTGGGAGCAGATATATTTGATAATAAAAAGCATTGAATATGATTTATCAGTGTACATAAATGAATTGTACCAAATCATGTTTTCTACAAATGTCAAACTAGGGGAACAAGACGCCAAATCAGAGAATAATTGAGAAGCATTAGACTAGTTAACAAAGCAAGATAATGTGATCCTGTTTAATTGTATTATCAATTTTCCTTCTAAGTCAGTGTTTATCTCGCTTTTCTTAAAGAGAAACTTAAATGTAGGTTGTGGTGGTTAAATCTAATCTGTCAACCTATGTCTAATCTAGCTTGTAACTACTCTACTTGTTAACTGTGTGTTGGACAGCCCTTGTTGACTCCATTTAATTTTGTTTGGGAAGAAGAAGGAAATGACAGAGAAAAAGAATGGATGCTTTTATGATTACCTCTATCCTAGAAAGGTTGAATAGTATCTCATCCAAGTTAATATCATCATTTTGACCTACCCATTATCTGATTGAGGAGAAAATGTGCAATTCTATTTCTTCCTTAAGTATAAACATGAGGTTTGGTGGAAAGCTTAGGTTGGTTAAATCTGTTAGCTTTGTTGGATATTCCACAAATGCATTTGACACCTCAAGAATCTCAAGAACTTTATTCAGATCCCTCAAAAGTTGAAAATCATAGTCAAATTAGACATAAGGATTATGGCATTTAGGAGAGTTGAAGAGGTAAACAGCAAATCTATGGGATAATCTCAGCTGCTCTTTTTCAAATGAAAAACAAATTATAAATAATTAAGGAAATATACATATATAATGAGGGAAAATGTAAAAGAAAAATAGTAGTCATAATTTATAAATATTTTATAGACTTCTAACATTTAGAATGAACAAAACTCTAGAAAAGGAAGACAGACCCCCACTCATAAGTGCACTTTGAAACATTTTCAAACATTGTCAAGGACTTTTTTTCCCCATTGGAAACATAAATAATTACATATTTCCAAGAGTAAAAGGTAGATATGATATATAATAGTTATTGACATCTTCTGCCTCTTCACCATACTCTTAATTTGGAATCACCAAAGCATTAAAAAACTTGGTTTTGATTGGTTTTACTTATTCTGAGTTTCAGTTTCCCCATATGCTAAGAATTCAACAACAAAATGAACAAAAGAAAAACCTGGCAAACCAAAATACAAATGAGACCAAAAGAGCCAAAAAAAAAAAAAAAGGGCATATCACAAAGACCTCCCAATGCCTTCACATATTGTTGTATACTTTGTGTCCAGCAATAAAGTTAGTCAGGGTTGGAATTATTAATTTAACTTATTTAATTAACATTTATATAAAGAGTCTGCACTGGGCCAGTCATTGATTCAAATCCTTTACATATATTGACTCATATTTATTCCCTAAAATAACCTCAGGAATCAGATAATATTATTCTCATTTTTGAAGGAAGTTGATGCACAGAGAAGTTAAGAATCTGACTCAAGTTTGCACAGCTCGTAGGTATTGAAGTTAGCCTTCACCTTGGCTGTCAGACTCTGGACCCTCTTCTTTTTCACACTTTTGTGCTGTGTGATTTCTCATAAAATATTGCTCAAATATAGGCGATCATTCTTCTACTTCTCCTCTTACTGTTTAATAGTAAACTTTAATTTAAATTAAATAAATTTTATAATTTTCCATCTAGAACCTGGTACATAGAAGTAGTCAATAAATGTGAAGTATATTTCTTGTTTCCTATATTTCCCTTTTATAATTTTTAAAAGGTCCTTGCATAAACCCAGGGAAATCTACTCTCACTTACTAACTCAGGTTATTTAAATACTTATAAGGTCCTGATAAATATCATGAAAAATACTTCATTATCTGAATATTTTGTAGATTAAAGTTTGTGGTAGAATATAGAAAATGTGCGAGTGTGATTTCAACAAGTGCAGTATCACTTTATCTTTTAATAATCCCCATGTTTCCAGAGGTCTTGTCTTGGTAGGAGACAATTATGGGACATGAGGAAAGAAATATATATATACATAATATATAATATATATGAATAAAATATAAATATAGATAAAGAATATATATGCATATATATTAAAATAATATTAACATAAATGAGAAAAATCCTTTCTTGTTGATGTTTCACTAAAGACATGGTAGGATCTAGAGTCTTTCCCATTAAAACGTAAAAACTACAGACTAGAGTCTTCCTCACCAGAATAGAGCAGATACAAGGAATGAAGAATATTTGGGGAGGAGAATAGTATAAGAGTTAAGAGAGAAGAGATTCTGAACACCCAACTAAGAGGGGCTCCATATGGATTGCAAGGTTTGCACCATATGCTAAACTCTGGGTATGATAGTGACCTTCTAAGTCTAAGAGTGTTTTGAGAATGACTTGCGACTTCACAAACTTTCCACATGGTGTGAGAGAGCTAAGGGATAGGTTTTCTTAAAGATAGCCTTAAGGGGCTTCCCTGGTGGCGCAGTGGTTGAGAGTCCACCTGCCGATGCAGGGGACACGGGTTCGTGCCCCGGTCCGGGAAGATCCCACATGCCGCGGAGCGGCTGGGCCCGTGAGCCATGGCCGCTGAGCCTGCGCGTCTGGAGCCTGTGCTCCGCAACGGGAGAGGCCACAACAGTGAGAGGCCCGCGTACCGCAAGAAAAAAAAAAAAAATAAAAAGATAGCCTTAAGTACTGGGTTAAGGGGAAAATAGGTGCTTTTCAAAGGGCAGTTGTCATTATGTTTACCAAAATTTTACTGTAAAAGTCAAAACAATTATTTTAAAAATAAAGAAGCTCAAATGCTCATGTAGCTCATTTATTCTTAACTATATAAATCCAGGAGCTCTAAGGTTTCCCACGGAGAATACTCAAGAGGCTAAGCTACCCTCTGGCCCTTGTTCGCTCCCTTCCATAGATCTATAACAAATGTGCTTCTAAAGCCCTGGCTTACTTTAAAATTGAATGTCACCGGGAAATACCACATTTTTAGTCTTCTTACTTGTACCCACTGACCTGAGATCGAATGGCTAATGGTAGATTCACTTTAAAAGTGGTGGGCTTCCACTTGCAAGTTTGACATTTGGTACCCCCAGTGAAGACAATTAAGCAAATTTCATAATGCTGTAATTGAAATGTTAAAAGATAATTGCCTATGTAATTATTCTTAGTCATTTTATTATCATTAGAGGAGGATAAAGCAGTATAATTCAATATCAAATATTATTCGATTACTGAGCTACACTTACTGTTAGTGCATCTGTTTTATAATAACTCAGGAGTTTTCATTTTGGCTGAGGACAAAGAACATGCTTATTCTGGGCACAGGAAGCATTTTAGAAGGCAGGAATGTTGTCCCTGGTACCTATTATTTAGCAGGCTTATGTCCATCTCACTTACTCTCAACAATAGTTTCTACAATTGTTGGTCTTTACCCTGGAATACCCTCTGCAGCAGCATATGGGTGAGAGAAAATTGTTTCTTCTACAAAATTGTGAGTAGAGGTGATGAAGTCTTCAATCTTCTTTGTTTCATTTGTATATTCCTTTTCAGTCCTGGGGCACCTCTGTGGGTGCTCCTTTCTTCCTTGTAGTCTGTGAACCTTCCACTGCTCTGACACTTAGCTGTTCACCATTGACATATTACTTATTTCAGAATTTTCTATATTGGTTTATTTTATTTTAATTAATTTAAATTTAATTAAATAATCTCAATGATATTAATTATATGATATAGCCTAAAGAGTTAACACTTATCATTATTCTGTTAATAAGTAACTGAAAATATTTTAAAAACAGGGAATTGACCTCATACTTCAGCAAATGACTAATTTCAGTGTCTTCTTAGGACTTCTGTCATTTAGTCCTTTCTGATGGTACCCCAATCTTACCACAAGTCCTTCCTTTAAAAATCTTCAAAATCTCCTAGAGATTTTTTTCTATTAACTTATTTAATAAGTCTTAATTCTAGGTTTACTATTCTAGCAATTGTTTGAAAGCCTAGACGGTTTTCACATTTAGTGACAAAAAGACTGTATACATAACAATTGGTCAAAGATCAGTAAAATTAAGTCTCAAAAATATAACTAAACTTTCCTTACTTTGCCTAATTATGACATAGATATCTAACATAATATAAACAAGTATAACATTTTAGATTATTTTTACATTTCAACATTAGAACAATACAAGTTGAAAAGTTGAAATACTTACTTTGTATTTTTTTTCCTAAATAGATTATTCCTCCTTTGATTTGGAACTAAAAGTGTGACATATTTTCTTTTGCATCAAGATGTCAATGTCAGTTCTTGTATGTTTTGTTGAGATGTTCAGTAAAAAATTTAGCCTTGAATTGTTTATCTGGGAATGAGATATATCTACTTATTTGTGTAATGGAAAAATGCTGTTCACATATAATATAGGTGTTTCTGAATATAGAGACTGTGTAAAGTGATATTTGATCAGTAGTTTATTTACTAGTTGGGGTAACACTTTCAGATATATTTACAGTTTGTGGTACCCCAAGTAGTCATAATTTTTGTTTCTAACCATCTTACACTGCAGTTTAAGAGTTTTTTTAGAACTTATTCTTTGATCATCACTACCCAAGAAAAGCAAATGGTAATATTAGTTCATTGTCATGAAACTGAAATTCAGAGAACATTTTTGGAAATCAATGTTCAGCTTCACAATTTGATTATATACTCAGGTTACTACTTTGACATTTGGAAATGATTTAAGCACACAAAAGTGTGTCAGGAGATTTTTTCTCTGGTGAATTTCTAAAGAACTCATTTTTCACTAGAAAAGAATAAAAAGTGCACTTATTTAATTATTTCCAAATTCTCTTCAAAAAGTTTGTATGGTTATAATGTCAAACAAAAAATGCTTGATTGGTGATTTGATTTTCATTGGTGAGCCAAAGTTAGAACTTTTCAGGGCTTGATATGAACAGATTAATTTCTTTCAATAGATCAAAACTTGCTCCAGCACCTTCCCTTACTTAGTTGCTCAGCTATAAGGTGTATGACAGATGAAATGTATATCCAATTCATCAAGCAAAACTTTAACCGTCAAGGGCTAAAACCATGGGAGCATTTCTAGTTCACAGTATTCATTGCTGTGTGCCTGACAGGGTCCATATAAAACTCTTCACCACAGGTGATTATTGGTAAATGATGCAGTGGTTAGATTTAAATAGGGGGTCTTTTCAAATTTGTCAAAATTGGTTTGTTTGTTTAGTACAAAGTTATCATCAATCATCAGATTCCAAACCAATTCAGACTTGTGTATCTTCACGTTTGCAACACCCAAGAAGAAGGCATTTTTAGGATATGTACTTATTGTGGGCATCATATATACATTTCTTGGTCATATATACATTGACCTTAATAAAATAGCTAATGCTCTGTGGATTTTCCTTTTTCTTCAGCATGCTGAAAAATTGCATTTCTGAATGCTTTTTTACATTTACAAATGCTTGTTTCAGTCTAGGACATTTAATTTCTGCTGCACTCAGAAGAAACTTTTATAAGCTTACCTTTGGTATATAATTTTAAAACTCAGGTCATTTTTGCACATAACACATTTCACAGCAGCATTGTTGAATCTATTGTCATTCAAAAATAAGACCGGCTAAAATTTGTCTTTTATTTAGGTTCTAAAATTGGTTTTGATGCAACTACTGCATGTACCAGTCATAGTACTTAGTATGTTTTGCTTATTAAGTGACACTTTGATTTGTATGCGCTGACATAGAGACATTTTGTTTGCATATTAAGTATGTAGAAATTATTTTCATTTGCAGAGGAGAAATGCATTTTTTCCATATTTTTCTTGAAACATAAGGTTTTATTTGTCCATCTTTAATGTTCCCTCTTCAGATAAGAATACAGGTAAAAAAGTATTTCATTATCCTCTTGAATGTTCTATAAAAACAGAAGTAGTATAGTGATGAATTGCAACTGACATAGTGCTCAGCGTTTGAAATACAAAGGAGAACAGTGGGGATTGTGACTGGGATTGGAAGGGAGAAAATGAATGTTGGTTCCAGGAGACTGCTGCCACTTCACAGGTAACCTGAACTTTTAAAGAAAGATAGTAGGCCCGATTCTTACATGCAATCTCTAATTTGTGAGGGTTGAAAATTAATCATTTTAACTTTGTGCATGTAAAACTAAACACCTGTTTTGTAATTAGGTTGTGATTTCCATTATGAATAATTATGGGACACATCAACGTTTTCATTTGACTCTCAAATTTTGCTGTTGAATACAAATATCCAATGACTCATTACATGAAACATTATTTGAAGGAATATGTAAACATTTGGATAAAAAGAAATGATGGTTACATTTTTCAGATCAAACTAATTTTTCATGTAGCGTTTCAATTTAAGATGTATGGACTATGCTTATTGTAAATTGTGAAGAAAGATTAGACAAACAAAATCTGTAAATGACTTATTTCAGGGATAGAGGTTACTTTGATTGGCCTTCACTCCTGAAGATGATTTTGCAGACCATCATTTTCAAAACATTCTTGTCTGTGATTAGAATTGAGGCTGCTGAAAGGGTTGCATGAGAAACCCATTCCAGACTCAATAATTTTATAATATACTCCAGAATCTCCTGTGGGATTTTATAGCGTTGTCCCATGGTTTTCTTTTCTATTATCAAATGCTTGGTGTGTACAAACAACATGCATGACACAGTGCTCTTTCTGTGGGGATATAGAAGTTGGAGCTGTAATATAATAGAGAAGAGAGATGTACACATACATAATACACAATAAAGCAGATTGTTAGTTTTATAATATGAAACATGTGTGATGCTTAGAAGGGCTAGTACCAAGAGAAGAGGGGGTGGGGACAAAGAAAAACTGATAATATATATAGTCTTTGTAAGCTCTCCATTTCTTTATCTGGAAGCCAGATCTTTGATTTGACTGATTTAACTGATTTAACTAATATTTGTCAAAAATGTATTTAAAATGATTCTTCTTAATTTACAATAAAATAATGTTTAATGTTGTCCTCTCTTAAGCTCATAGCTTCTTCTGGCAGAGACTTATTTAATCTTAACATTTTCACCTAAAATGCCATTACCAACATGGAAATATCCTTCCCAACCAAGATAGATTTAATCAAGCTCTCTTCATTCTCAAAGCAATTTGTACATGTCTCTATTCATAGTAAAATACTGCAATTGCACCTTTATGCACATGTCTTCTTCAACAGAATATAAAATATATGTGGGTCAGCATATTCTTGGGAATTTTATCCCCAGTGCCAAGCATAGTTAATGTCCATGGGATGAATAAGTGAACAAATGAATTGACAAAAGCAGCGAGATTCAAAGATGTGTTCTCCATTACTAATTTTTTTTACTTCACTTCCTGTTGGGATAAATTAGCTGGTGATAGACTAATGAGGTGTTCTTAAAATAAAATAGCTATCACAGATACCTCTAGATTTGCATGCCAAATGTCTTGACCATCATATATAGAAATCTACAAAATGATGGAAATGATTGTCCTTTTATGTCAAATATGTCTGTTATATGTATTCAATTTATATTTGTTTTCTAAAAGATGTTTATTAGAGATTTATATATATATATATATATAAGTACTGTGTAAAATTATGTGGAGCAGAACTTCAATAAAAATGGTGGTGTAAGGACCTCCAAAAATTGTCTTCTCTGTAAAATGAGAGAGAATACGGGTGTAAAGTTATAAGAATCATCTTCTCAGAACACAGGAAATTAACTAAAGGCTTGCAGTTATTCAGGATATATGTATTCAAGACAAACGGCTGAATCTCAGTAAAAACAGTGAGCTTGTGACACCTTAATTTTCCCAGTCCCTTTCCTCTCTTCCCAGCTCCAGGATAGTTTTAAAAATCATCATACTGCAATCACTGTGAAAACCACCAGTCTGAAGCCAAAAAAGGGGGGAAAATGGTTAGAGCTCCTTCAAAGTCCCATTCCCATAGAACTGACATTATTAAACTGGTAGTTCCCTGGAAGACCCCGCTTGCAAGGCTGTCTTTATTTGACATTACTGAGAGTTTACCAAATGCAAACAACCTTTTCCAAAGGGGCATTTGTCTAAAATAATCAGAGGCAATTGTTGAACATCATAGCTGCCTGCACAGTAGACAACAATTGGGACTGATAGATTAATCAAGAAGTTTAAGAGGAATATCTTGGAAACGAAAAATGTATAGAGGGCTTTGAAAAGCTCTGTTACATTCCTGAGACTCGAAAAGGGCACTTGCGTGTATAGGAATATGGCAATGAGGCTGTATTCATGCTCAGAAAAGACGAAAGAAAACAATAAGTTCTCAGCTTTGCCTAATTTTGAGGCCGTGCAACAGAAAGTTAAAGCTAAGGTGGAATTATTAAATCTATGACTTAGTGTTAAATTCTTGCCCTAACATGCATACTGAACTCTTTGTGAAAGACTGGGAAATGTATTGGTTCCAGCCATTTAAGGCAATCTCTGTCATATCATAAGCTGACCATTAAACTAAATGGGTAGACACTTCAGTGGTCACAAACAAAAAAGAATACATATTTCATAGAAATATTTCAGAAAAGTCACTAAACAAACTAAAAACAACTACAAACAACAATAATGGCAAATCTTAGGAATAGTGGAGTATTTGATTTCAAGAATTTCCAGATTATATTATTTAAAATGCCTAGATTTCAACACAAAAACTATGAGGAATACAAAGAAACAAGAGTGTATGGAGCAGGTATTTTATTCTTTTTGATGCGATGGTAAATGGGATTGTTTCCTTAATTTATCTTTCTGATCTTTTGTTGTTATTGTATAGAAATGCAGGAGATTTCTGTGTATTAATTTTGTATCCTGCAACTTTACTGAATCTGTTGATGAGCTCTAGTAGTTTTCTGGTAGCATCTTTAGGATTTCCTATGTATAGTATCATGTCATCTGCAAACAGTGACAGCTTTATTTCTTTTACAATTTGGATTGCTTTTATTTCTTTTTCTTCCCTTATTGTTGTGACTAGGACTTCCAGAATTATGTTGAATAAAAGTAGTGACAATGGATAACCTTGTCTTTGTCCTGATCTTAGAGGGAAGGACCATACACAAAGGGAGCATGTCAACAGAAACCATATCTTGGAAAGCTCTAATATTAGACTTACTAGAAAAATACTTCCAGATATTTTAAATATGGTCAAAAACCTAAGGAAAACTATGTTTATAGAACTAAAGAAAAGTATAAAAATGATGTCTTACAAAATGAAGAATAGTAAAAAAAGTATACAATTTTAAAAGAACTACATAGAAATTCTGTAGCTGAAAAGTATATTAATTGAAAAGAAAAAAAAATTCACTGGAGAGGTTCAATATATTTGAGCAAGCAGAAAAAGATGAACATTCCTGAATAAAGGTTAATTGAGATTATCCAGTCTGAGGAAAAGAAAGAAAAAAATAAATAAATAAAAAATGAACAGAGCTTCAGATACTTGTAGGACATATTCAAGAGTATCAATATACACTTGCATATGAATTCTCAGCATAATGGCAGTCCAAGAAAGAAAATAGAGAATGAAAGGGGCAGTAAGAATATTTGAAAAAAAATGGGCCCAAAATGTCCTAATATGAAGGAAATCAGTTTACACATCCAAGAAGCATAACAAACCCCAAGTTGGATAAGCTCAAAGAAATTCACACCTGAGCACATCATGATCAGTAAAAAAAAGCCAAAGGCAACATATGAGAGAGAGAGAGAAAGATGAGGCATGAAGAAATCCTCTATAATGTTAATACTGACTTTATATCACAAGACATGGGGGTCAGAAGGTATGGGAGGACAAATTCAAACTGCTGAAATATAAAATAGACTATCAACCAATAATTTCCACTGTAACAAAGCTATCCTTTAAAAATTAAGAGGAAATCAAGACATTCCAGATAAACAAAAACTGAAAGAATTTACCACTAGTAGACTGCTGCCCTACAAGAAATACTGAAGTGAGTCCTGCAGGCTGAAATGAAATAATACTAGAGAGTAACTTCAATTCATGGGAAGAAATAAAAGATGCCATTAATCTTAACTATATAGATAAATATAAAAGGTAGTGTAAATATTTCTTTTTATATCTCTTTTTCCCTAATTTTTATTTAAAGATATCTGCATAAGGCAACAGTTATAAATCTGTGTTGATGGGCACACAATGCAAAAAGACATAATTTGTATGACAATAATAGTATAAAAAAAGGAAAGATATATGTGTTAATGTATGATGTTTGTGTTTCTCTTTCTGACTTACTTCACCCTTTTATGACAATCTCTAGGTCCATCCACATCTCTACAAATGACCCAATTTTGTTCCTTTTTTATGAATGAGTAGTATTCCACTGTATATATGTACCACGTCTTCTTTATCCATTTCTCTGTTGATGGACATTTAGGTTGTTTCTATATCCTGGCTATTGTAAAGAGTGCTACAATGAATACAAAGCAGAAATAGAGCCACAGACATAGAGAACAAATGTATGGATACCAAGGGGGAAAGGGGGGGTGGGATGAACTGGGAGATTTGGATTGACATATATACACTATTGATACTATTTGTAAAATAGACAACTAATGAGAACCTACTCTATAGCACAGGGAACTCTACTCAATGCTCTGTGGTGACCTAAATGGGAAGGATATCCAAAAAAGAGGAGATATATGTATATGTATAGCTGATTCACTTTGCTGTACAGTAGAAACTAACACAACATTGTAAAGCAACTGTACTCCAATAAAAATTTTTTAAAAAAGGAAGGATACAGATAGACAAGGACAAATTTTTGTATATTATTATAATTAAGTTGTTATTAATCCAAAATAGTGTTATAAATTAAGATAATAAATGATAACCCCCAGGGAAACCACTGAGAAAATAAAAATATATGTGTATATATATTTTCATTTCATATATATATGAAATAAAAATACAAGACAATTAAAATGTGATACTATAAAATATCTATTCAACATAAGACAATAATGAAGAAACAAACTGGAGTAAGAGAAACAAAACCATATAGCACGTTGGAAACAAATGGAAAAATGGCAGACATCCTAACATGTAGGAATTACATTAAATGAAAATTAAGTAAATACTCCAATTATCTAGTTAAAATTTAGAAATTGCAAGAATAGAAAAAAATATATAAAACTATACTCTATCTGCAAAAGCTATACTTTACATTCAATGATACAAATAGATTGAAATAAAAATATGAAAAAAGATAAATCAACTGAACAATAAAGAGAACTTAGGTGGCTGTACTAATATCAGATAAAATATACTTTAAGCCAAAAATTATTATTAAAGACAGAGAATGATACAGTTGACCCTTGAACAACACGAGTTTGAAGAGTGAGAGTCCACTTATACACAAATTTTTTTTTTCAATAAATGTATTGGAAACATTTTTGAAGATTTGTTACAATTTGAAAAAAAAAACTCACAGATGAACCATGCAGCCTAGAAATATTTTAAAAATAAGATAAAGTTAAGTAGGTCATAAGCACATAAAATATATTTAGATACTAGTCTACTTTATAGTTTACTATCATCAAATATACACAAATCTATTATAAAAAGTTAAATTTTATAAAAATTTACGCACTCAAACACTATAGACCCTACTTGGCACCATTTGCAGTTGAGAGAAATGTAAAGATGCTGTAGTAAATTATAACTGCATAAAATTAACCGTAGTACATAGTGTACTACTGTAATAATTATATAGCCAATTTCTGTTGCTATTGCAGTGAGCTGAAGAGCTGCAAGTATCCACTTAAAATGCTGTGTGATGCTAATCACCTCTGTATGAGCAGTTTGTCTCTCCAGTAAATTGCGTATCACAGTAAAAAGTGATCTCTCGTTGTTCTCACATACGTTTTGTGTTTCGTGCAATATACGGTAAACTTTGAATAACACCATGGGGCCCATATGAAGTGCTGCTATTCTAGGGAATTTTTCCCTAGAAGCAGAGAAAAGTCATAACATTACAAGAAAACAATTGAATTGCTTGATATGTACAGTAGATTGAGGTCTACAGCTGCTGTTGCCCGCCATTTAAAGTTAAATGAATCCAACATAGAGACCATTCAAAAAAAGAAAAGGAAAATTTGTGAAGTCGTCATTGCAGCTACACCAGCAGGCATGATAACCTTGAACTTTTTGTGAAATACCTTTTTGTCTCTTATTGGAAATACAACTTTTATGTGGGTGCAGTATTGCTATAAGAAGACAAATCTATAGACTCTAATATGGTTTGAAAAAAAGCAAAGTCATTATATAACAACCTAAAGCAAAAGGAAGATGTAGGATCTAAAGTTGGAGAATTGAATGCCAGAAAAGGATGGTTTGATAATTTTAGAAAGAGGTTTGGCTTTAAAAATGTCACAATAACAGGAGAAGCAGATTCTGCCTACCAAGAGGCAGCAAATTCCCAGATGCCATTAAGGAATTATTGAGGAGAAAAGATATCTGCCCAAACAGCTTTATTAATGCAGATGAAAGTGCATTATTTTAGAAAAAAAAATGCCACCAAGGAAATTTATTAGTAAGGAAGAGAGGTGAGCACCAGGATTTAAGGCAGGCAGGGATAGGCTAACTCTACTGTTTTGTGCAGATGAATTTGGGCTTATGATCAGTACTTCCCTTATCCATAAAGCTGATAACCCCCAGCCTTGAAGGAAGAAATAAACACCAGCTGCCAGTCTTTTGTTTGTACAACAGGAAGAACTACACAAGGAAAACTTGTTCTCTGGATTGGTTCCATTATTATTTTGTCCCTGAAGTCAGGAAGTACCTTGCCAATAAGGGACTACCTTTAAAGTTCTTTTAATATTGGGCAATGTCCCTGGCTACCCACAGCCTCACGAGTTCAACAGTGAAGCTGTCAAAGTGGTCTTCTTGCCCCCAAACAACATCTCTAATTCAGCCTCCAGATCAGGAGATCATAAGAACATTTAAGTTTTATTATACACAGTACTCTATGGAAAGAGTTGTCAATGCTATGGAAGAGAAGCCTGATAGAGAGAACATCATGAAAATCTAGAAGGATTACATCATTGAAGATACCATTGTTGTTATAGAAAAAGCCATGAAAGCTATTAGGCTGGAAACAAATCCCTGCTAGAGAAAACTATGTCCAGATGTTGTGCATGACTTCACAGGATTTGTGACCAAGCCAATCAAGGAAAACATGAAAGAGATTGTAAATATGGTAAAGAAAGATGTGGGTAAGAGATTTCAAGATATAGATTTTGAAGAAATTCAAGAGATAATAGACACCACACCAGAGGAATTAACAGAAAATGACTTGAGGGAGATGAGTGCTTCTGGACCAGTGCCAGTTGAGGAAGAAGATGTAGAAGAAGCAGTGCTAGAAAACAAATTAACATTAGACAATCTGGCAGACGGGTTCTGATTATTCAAGATAGTATTTGACTTCTTTTACGACCTGAACCCTTCTATGATACAGGCACTGAAACTAAATCAAATGGTGGAAGAATAATTGGTACTATATAGAAACATTTTCAGATAAATGAAAATGCAAAAAACAAAAACAGTCAGACAGAAATTACACTGTATATCCATAAAATTTCACCAAGTGTGCCTGCCTCTCCTGCATCCCCTTCCACCTCCTCCATTTCTTCTGCCTCTGCCACTCCTGAGGGAACAAGTCTAACCACTCATCTTCCTCCTCTCTTTAGTCTACTCAACATGAAGACAAGGATGAATGATGGTGATCAACTTCCACTTAATGAATAGTAAGTAATCATTATGATGTACCATAAATAAACTTATCTGTTGTGTATGTGTGTTTCTTCATGTGAAAATCTAATAGCTGTACAACAAAACTGTATGAGTCAGTTTTTGTTATCATAATTATCATTGCCTAAGTATTCATTGTGTAGGACATCGTGTGAAGAATTGTACTGAAGTGGATAGTCTATCCTTTCATTGGCATAAGGTGAATGATATTTAATATAAAATTAGTATGTTAGTTTTCTTATTGTCTTATAACTTTACTTTCAAAGAATTACATTATTGAACAGTATTTTGCTCTCTCATAATTGGAGAAACTGCATATCAGCCTATCAGCCTACATTACAGGTAATTTGTTTTAATGTAACAATTTTTCCAATACTGTATTATGAACATGACTGTAATACTATACTGTATGATCATGAACAAGACAAGGTTGGCTAGTCTCAGCACTTTTATTCAGCACTGTATTGGACAATCTAGCTTTAGTTCATATGCAAGAAAAATAAATAAAAAACATCCAGATTGCAAGAGAAGAAGCAAAACTATCTCTATTTGAAGATGTCATTAGCTTATAAATAGAAACTACTGAAGAATACACCAAAAAGTCCACTAGTGCTCAAGTCCACAAGTTCAGCAAGTTTGCAGAATTCAAGGCCAATACATAAAAATCAATTGTATTTCTCTACACTAACAATGAGCAGCATGGGAATGAATTCAAATGCTATTTAAAATAACATCAAAAATAATAAAATATTTAATAGCCAGGACATGGAAGCCACCTAAGTGTCCATCAACAGATGAATGGATAAAGAAGATGTAGCACATATATACAATGGAATGTTACTCAGCCATAAAAAGAAACGAAATTGAGTTATTTGTAGTGAGGTGGATGGACCTAGAGTCCGTCATACAGAGTGAAGTAAATCAGAAAAGAGAAAGACAAATACTGTATGCTAACACATATATATGGAATCTAAGAAAAAAAAAAAGGTCATGAAGAACCTAGGGGCAAGACAGGAATAAAGACACAGACCTGCTAGAGAATGGACTTGAGGTTATGGGGAGCGGGAAGGGTAAGCTGTGACAAAGTGAGAGTGGCAAGGACATATATACACTACTAAACGTAAAATGGATAGCTAATGGGAAGCAGCCGCATAGCACAGGGAGATCAGCTCGGTGCTTTGTGACCACCTAGAGGGGTGGGATAGGGAGGGTGGGAGGGAGGGAGACACAAGAGGGAAGAGATATGGGAACATATGTATATGTATAACTGATTCACTTTGTTATAAAGCAGAAACTAACACACCATTATAAAGCAATTATACTCCAATAAAGATGTTAAAATAATAATAATAATAAAATATTTAAAAGAAATTTAATAAGATTTGGACACTGAAAATCACAAAAAAATTTTGAGAGAAATTAAAAACCTAAATAAATGAAGAGACATTCCATACTCTTGGATTGGAAGACTCAGTATTGCTAAGATAGTAATATTCACCAAATAGATCTACAAATTCAACAAAATCCCTATTAAAATCCCATATGCATTTTTTGCAGAAGTTAACAAGCTGATCATAAAACTGATGTGAAACGTAAGGGACCAGAATACTCAAAACATGCTTAAAGAAGAACAAAGTTGGAGAACTCACACTTCTTGATTTCAAAACTTACTACTAAGGTACAGTAATTAAGACCATATGGTACTGGCATAAGGATAAAGATAGAGATCAATGGACTTGAATTAAGTGTCTGTAAATAAACCCAAATATCTGTGGTCAAGTGATTCTTTTTCAGGGTGCCAAGAAAACGCAATGTGGAAAGAATAGTATTTTCAGCAAATATTCGTATGCAAAATAATATAATTCTACCTCTACAACACATCATATACAAAAAAAAACTCAAATGAATCAAAGATCTAAATGTAAGAATGTAAGAGCTCAAATTAAAAAATATGTATATTTGGATGAAAATATAGGGGTAAATCTTGTGATCTTGGATTAGGAAATTTCTAAATATATAAAACCTAAAACAAAGTGACAAAAGAAAAATTAGTATAAATTGAACTTCACCAAAGCAAGAAAACTTTTGTTTGAAAACTGAAACCCACAGAATGGGAGAAAACATTTGGAAATCATACAACTGAAAAGGAATTTATATCCAGAACATATTTTTTTAAATATTCTTACAGTTCAATAATGAATAAACTATTCAATTATATGATGGATTTGGGTAGACATTTCTCAAAGAAGACATGCAAAAGGCCAAAAAGTACATGAAGATATGCTAGTCACCAGTAGTCACTAAAAAATGCAAATCAAAACCACAAAGAGATATCATTTCATACCCACTAGGATGGCTATAATCAAAAAGTCAGACAATAACAAGTCTTGGTGGAGATGTGGATAAATTGGAACCCTCATACACTGTGGATTAGAATATGAAATCGTGCAGCAACTTGGAAAACAGTTTCACAGTTCTTCAAAATGTTAAATATAAAATTGCAACATGACTTGCCATTTCCACTCCTAGGTATGTACCCAAGAGGAATGAAAATGTATATCTACACACAAACACACATTAATGTTCATAGCAGCATTACTCATGATAGATAAAATGTGGAAACTCCAGTTATTTGATGAGCTCCAAATGCTTATCAACTTTTTAACAGACAAGCAACACATAGCATATCTACACAGTTGAACATTATTTGGCCATAGAAAGGAATGAAATGCTGATTCATGGTACGACATGGATGAACCTTGAAAACATTAAATTAGAGAAGCCAAAGACATAAAGCCACGTATTGTGATTCCATTCACATGAAGTGTCCAGAATAGAAAAATCTATAGATACAGATTGTACATTAGTGGTCAACACAAGGTGTAGGGAGAGAGGATTTGAGACTGACTGCTGATGATGTGGGGTGTCTTTTGAGGTTATAAAAATGTTCTGTAATCGTATAGTGGTAATGGTTGAAAAACTTTTGTGAATATAATAAAAACCAGTGAATTGTACACCTAAAAGGATGAATATTACAACTTTAAAAAAATAAAATATATTTGAATTTTAAAAATGCTTGGGGGGACCTTGAAGATGGCGGAAGAGTAAGATGCGGAGATCGCCCTCCTCCCCACGGATACACCAGAAATACATCTACACGTGGAACAACTCCTACAGAACACCTACTGAAGGCTGGCAGAAGACCTCAGACCTCCCAAAAGGCAAGAAACTCCCCACATACCTGGGTAGGGCAAAAGAAAAAACAGAGACAAAAGAATAAGGACGGCACCTGCACCAGTGGGAGGGAGCTGTGAAGGAGGAAAAGTTTCCACACACTAGGAAGCACCTCCGCAGGCGGAGACTGCGGGAGGCGGAGGGGGGAGCTTCGGCACCGCGGAGTAGTGCACAGCGATGGGTGCGGAGGGCAAAGCGGGGAGATTCCCGCACAGAGGATTGGTGCCGACCGGCACTCACCAGCCCGAGAGGCTTGTCTGCTCACCCGGCGGGGCGGGCGGGGCTGCGAGCTGAGGCTCGGGTTTCGGTTTTGGACGGAGCGCAGGGAGAGGACTGGGGTTGGCGGCTTGAACATAGCCTAAAGGGGTTAGTGCACCACGACTAGCCGGGAGGGAGTTCGGGGAAAAGCCTGCACCTGCCAAAGAGGCAAGAGACTTTTTCTTCCCTCTTTGTTTCCTGGTGCGCGAGGAGAGGGGTTTAAGAGCGCTGCTTAAAGGAACTCCAGAGACGGGCGCGAGCCGCGGCTAAAAGCGCGAACCTCAGAGACGGGCGCGAGCCGCGGCTAAAAGCGCGGACCCCAGAGACGGGCGGGAGACGCTAAGGCTGCTGCTGCCGCCACCAAGGGGCCTGTGTGTGAGCACAGGTCACGTCTCCACACCCCTCTTCCGCGGAGCCTGTGCAGCCCGCCACTGCCAGGTTCCCGGGATCCAGGGACAACTTCCCCGGGACAACGAACGGCGGGCCTCAGGCTGGTGCAACGTCACGCCGGCCTCTGCCGCAACGTCACGCCGCCTCTGACGCCGCAGGCCCGCCCCGCACGCAGTGCTCCTCCTTCCCCGCCCGCCCCCCGGCCTGAGTGAGCCGGAGCCCCTGAATCAGCGGCTCCTTTAACCCCGTCCTGTCTGAGCAAAAAACAGACGCCCTCCAGCGACCTACACGCAGAGGCAGGGCCAAATCCAAAGCTGAGCTCCTGTGAGCTGTGAGAACAAAGAAGAGAAAGGGAAATCTCTCCCAGCAGCCTCAGAAGCAGCGGATTAAAGCTCCACAATCAACTTGATATACCCTGCATCTGTGGAATACCTGAATAGACAAGGAATGATCCCACATTGAAGAGGTGGACTTTAGGAGCGCGATCTATGATTTTTTTCCCTTTTCCTCTTTTTGTGAATGTATACGTGTATGCTTCTGTGTGAGATCTTGTCTGTATAGTCTTGCTTCCACCATTTGTCCTAGGGCTCTATCCGTCCATGGTTTTTTTTATAATTTTTTTCTTAATAATTAATTTTAATTGTAATAACTTTATTATACTTTACCTTCGCTCTTTCTTTCTTTCTTTCCTTCCTTCCTTCCCTCCTTTAGACAACGAATCACCCCAAATTGAGGAGGTGGTCTCTGAGAGCAAGATTTATGATTTTTCCCCCTTTACCTCTTTTTGTGAAGGTGTATGTGTATGCTTCTGTGTAAGATTTTCTCTGTATAGCTTTGCTTCCAACATTTGTCCTAAGGTTCTATCCGTCCCTTTTTTTTTTTCCTAAATATTTTTTAATTCAATAACTATATTATACTTTATTTTATTTTTACCGTATCTTCTTTCTTTCTGTCTTTTTTCCTTCTTTCCCTCCTTCCTTCCTTCCTTCCTCCCTCCCTCCCTCCCTCCTTTCTTTCCTTCTTTGCTTCTTTCTTCCTTCCTTCCTTTCTTCCTTTCCTTCTTTCTTTCTTTCCTTCTTCTTTCCTTCTACTAATTCTCTCTACTTTTTCTCCCTTTTATTCTGAGCCGTGTGGATGAAAGGCTCTTGGTGCTCCAGCCAGGAGTCAGGGCTCTGCCTCTGAGGTAGGAGAGCCAACTTCAGGACACTGGTCAACAAGAGACCTCCAGCTCCACATAATATTAAATGGTGGAAATCTCCCAGAGACCTCCATCTTAACACCAGCACCCAGCTTCACTCAACGACCAGCAAGCCACAGTGCTGGACAACTTATGCCAAACAACTAGCAAAACAGGAACACAACCCCACCCACTAGCAGAGAGGCCGCCTAAAATCATAATAAGGCCACAGACACCCCAAAACACACCACCAGACGTGAACCTGCCCACTAGAGAAACAAGATCCAGCCTCATCCACCACAACACAGGCACTAGTCCCCTCCACCAGGAAGCCTACACAACCCACTGAAACAACCTTAGCCACTGGAGACAGACATCAAAAACAATGGGAACTACGAACGTGCAGCCTGCAAAAAGGAGACCCCAAACACAGTAAGATAAGCAAAATGAGAAGACAGAAAAACACACAGCAGATGAAGGAGCAAGATAAAAATGCACCAGACCTAACAAATGAAGAGGAAATAGGCAGTCTACCTGAAAAAGAATTCAGAATAATGATAGTAAGGATGATCCGAAATCTTGGAAGTAGAATGGGCAAAATGCAAGAAACAGTTAACAAGGACCTAGAAGAAATAAAGATGAAACAAGCAACGATGAACAACGCAATAAATGAAATTAAAAGTACTCTAGATGGGATCAATAGCAGAATAACTGAGGCAGAAGAACGGATAAGTGACCTGGAAGATAAAATAGTGGAAATAACTACTGCAGAGCAGAATAAAGAAAAAAGAATGAAAAGAACTGAGGACAGTCTCAGAGACCTCTGGGACAACATTAAACGCACCAACATTCGAATTATAGGGGTTCCAGAAGAAGAAGAGAAAAAGAAAGGGACTGAGAAAATATTTGAAGAGATTATAGTTGAAAACTTTCCTAATATGGGAAAGGAAATAGTTAATCAAGTCCAGGAAGCACAGAGAGTCCCATACAGGATAAATACAAGGAGAAATATGCCAAGACACATATTAATCAAACTGTCAAAAATTAAATACAAAGAAAGCATATTAAAAGCAGCAAGGGAAAAACAACAAATAACACACAAGGGAATCCCCATAAGGTTAACAGCTGATCTCTCAGCAGAAACCCTACAAGCCAGAAGGGAGTGGCAGGACATACTGAAAGTGATGAAGGAGAAAAACCTGCAACCAAGACTACTCTACCCAGCAAGGATCTCATTCAGATTTGATGGAGAAATTAAAACCTTTACAGACAAGCAAAAGCTGAGAGAGTTCAGCACCACCAAACCAGCTTTACAACAAATGCTAAAGGAACTTCTCTAGACAAGAAACACAAGAGAAGGAAGAGACCTATAATAACGAACCCAAAACAATATAGAAAATGGGAATAGGAACATACATATCGATAATTACCTTAAATGTAAATGGACTAAATGCTCCCACCAAAAGACACAGATTGGCTGAATGGATACAAAAACAAGACCCTTATATATGCTGTCTACAAGAGACCCACTTCAGACCTAGGGATACATACAGACTGAAAGTAAGAGGATGGAAAAAGATATGCCATGCAAATGGAAACCAAAAGAAAGCTGGAGTAGCAATTCTCATATCAGACAAAATAGACTTTAAAATAAGGACTATTAAAGAGACAAAGAAGGACACTACATAATGATCAAGGGATCAATCCAAGAAGAAGATATAACAATTGTAAATATTTATGCATCCAACATAGGAGCACCTCAATACATAAGGCAAATACTAACAGCCATAAAAGGGGAGATTGACAGTAACATACTCATAGTAGGGGACTTTAACACCCCACTTTCACCCATGGACAGATCATCCAAAATGAAAATAAATAAGGAAACACAAGCTTTAAATGATACATTAAACAAGATGGACTTAATTGATATTTATAGGACACTCCACCCAAAAACAACAGAATACACATTTTTCTCAAGTGCTCATGGAACATTCTCCAGGATAGATCATACCTTGGGCCACAAATCAAGCCTTGGTAAATTTAAGAAAATTGAAATTGTATCAAGTATCTTTTCTGACCACAACGCCATGAGACTAGATATCAATTACAGGAAAATATCTGTAAAAAATACAAACACATGGAGGCTAAACAGTACACTACTTAATAATGAAGTGATCACTGAAGAAATCAAAGAGGAAATAAAAAATACCTAGAAACAAATGACAATGGAGACACAATGACCCAAAACCTATGGGTTGCAGCAAAAGCAGTTCTAAGGGGGAACTTTATAGCAATACAAGCCCACCTTAAGAAGCAGGAAACATCTCGAATAAACAACCTAACCTTGCACCTCAAGCAATTAGAGAAAGAAGAACAAAAAAACCCCAAAGCTAGCAGAAGGAAAGAAATCATAAAAATCAGATCAGAAATAAATGAAAAAGAAATGAAGGAAACGATAGAAAAGATCAATAAAACTAAAAGCTGGTTCTTTGAGAAGATAAACAAAATAGATAAACCACTAGCCAGACTCATCACGAAAAAAAGGGAGAAGACTCAAATCAATAGAATTAGAAATGAAAAAGGAGAAGTAACAACTGACACTGCAGAAATAAAAAAAATCATGAGAGATTACTACAAGCAACTCTATGCCAATAAAATGGACAATCTGGAAGAAATGGACAAATTCTTAGAAATGCACAACCTGCCAAGACTGAATCAGGAAGAAATAGAAAATATGAACAGACCAATCACAAGCACTGAAATTGAAACTGTGATTAAAAATTTTCCAACAAACAAAAGCCCAGGACCAGGTGGCTTCACAGGTGAATTCTATCAAACGTTTAGAGAAGAGCTAACACCTATCCTTCTCAAACTCTTCCAAAATATAGCAGAGGGAGGAACACTCCCAAATTCCTTCTACGAGGCCACCATCACCTTGATACCAAAACCAGACAAGGATGTCACAAAGAAAGAAAACTACAGGCCAATATCACTGATGAACATAGATGCAAAAATCCCCAACAAAATACTAGCAAACGTAATCCAACAGCACATTAAAAGGATCATACACCATGATCAAGTGGGGTTTATTCCAGGAATGCAAGGATTCTTCAATATACACAAATCAATCCATGTGATAAACCATATTAACAAACTGAAGGAGAAAAACCATATGATCATCTCAATAGATGCAGAGAAAGCTTTCGACAAAATTCAACACCCATTTATGATAAAAACCCTGCAGAAAGTAGGCATAGAGGGAACTTTCCTCAACATAATAAAGGCCATATATGACAAGCCCACAGCAAACATCATCCTCAATGGTGAAAAACTGAAAGCATTTCCACTAAGATCAGGAACAAGACAAGGTTGGCCACTCTCACGACTATTATTCAACATAGTTTTGGAAGTTTTAGCCACAGCAATCAGAGAAGAAAATAAAAGGAATCCAAATTGGAAAAGAAGAAGTAAAGCTGTCACTGTTTGCAGATGACATGATACTATACATAGAGAATCCTAAAGATGCTACCAGAAAACTACTAGAGCTAATCAATGAATTTGGTAAAGTAGCAGGATACAAAATTAATGCACAGAAATCTCTGGCATTCCTATATACTAATGATGAAAAATCTGAAAGTGAAATCAAATAAACACTCCCATTTACCATTGCAACAAAAAGAACAAAATATCTAGGAATAAACCTACCTAAGAAGATGAAAGACCTGTATGCAGAAAATTATAAGACACTGATGAAAGAAATTAAAGATGATACAAATAGATGGAGAGATATACCATGTACTTGGATGGGAAGCATCAACATTGTGAAAATGACTCTACTATCCAAAGCAATCTACAGATTCAATGCAATCCCTATCAAACTACCACTGGCATTTTTCACAGAACTAGAACAAAAAATTTCACAATTTGTATGGAAACACAAAAGACCCCGAATAGCCAAAGCAATCTTGAGAACGAAAAACGGAGCTGGAGGAATCAGGCTCCCTGACTTCAGACTATACTACAAAGCTACAGTAATCAAGACAGTATGGTACTGGCACAAAAACAGAAAGAGAGATCAATGGAACAGGATAGAAAGCCCAGAGATAAACCCATGCACATATGGACACCTTATCTTTGATAAAGGTGGCAGGAATGTACAGTGGAGAAAGGACAGCCTCTTCAATAAATGGTGCTGGGAAAACTGGACAGGTACATGTAAAAGTATGAGATTAGATCACTCCCTAACACCATACACAAAAATAAGCTCAAAATGGATTAAAGACCTAAATGTAAGGCCAGAAACTATCAAACTCTTAGAGGAAAACATAGACAGAACACTCTATGACATAAATCACAGCAAGATCCTTTCTGACCCACCTCCTAGATTAATGGAAATAAAAACAAAAATAAACAAATGGGACCTAATGAAACTTCAAAGCTTTTGCACAGCAAAGGAAACCATAATCAAGACCAAAAGACAACCCTCAGAATGGGAGAAAATATTTGCAAATGAAGCAACTGACAAAGGATTAATCTCCAAAATTTACAAGCAGCTCATGCAGCTCAATAACAAAAAAACAAACAACCCAATCCAAAAATGGGCAGAAGACCTACACAGACATTTCTCCAAAGAAGATATACAGAATGCCAACAAACACATGAAAGAATGCTCAACATCATTAATCATTAGAGAAATGCAAATCAAAACTACAATGAGATATCATCTCACACCAGTCAGAATGGCCATCATCAAAAAATCTAGAAACAATAAATGCTGGAGAGGGTGTGGAGAAAAGGGACACTCTTGCACTGCTGGTGGGAATGTGAATTGGTTCAGCCACTATGGAGAACAGTATGGAGGTTCCTTAAAAAACTACAAATAGAATTACCATATGACCCAGCAATCCCACTACTGGGCATATACCCTAAAAAAACAAAATTCAAAAAGAGTCATGTACCAAAATGTTCATTGCAGCTCTATTTACAACAGCCCGGAGATGGAAACAACCTAAGCGCCCATCATTGGATGAATGGATAAAGAAGATGTGGCACATATATACAATGAAATATTACTCAGCCTTAAAAAGAAATGAAATTGAGCTATTTGTAATGAGATGGATAGACCTAGAGTCTGTCATACAGAGTGAAGTAAGTCAGAAAGTAAAAGACAAATACCGTATGCTAACACATATATATGGAATTTAAGGGGAAAAAAAATGTCATGAAGAACCTAGGGGTAAGACAGGAATAAAGACGCAGACCTACTGGAGAACGGACTTGAGGATATGGGGAGGGGGAAGGGTGAGCTTTGACAGGGCGAGAGAAAGTCATGGACATATACACACTAACAAACGTAGTAAGGTAGATAGCTAGGGGGAAGCAGCCGCAAGGCACAGGGATATTAGCTCGGTGCTTTGTGACAGCCTGGAGGGGTGGGATAGGGAGAGTGGGAGGGAGGGAGACGCAAGAGGGAAGACATATGGGAACATATGTATATGTATAACTGATTCGCTTTGTTATAAAGCGAAACTAACACACCATTGTAAAGCAATTATACCCCAATAAAGATGTTTAAAAAAATAAATAAATAAAAATAAAAATGCTTGGAGCTTACAATGCTGAATAACTCATCTCCAAAATCTAAGTTTTCTGAAAGCATGTACACAAAATATGCAGATACCTTGCATCATGGGTAAAATGCTGATATTGAGCTAAATGTGGTGTTAGCTGGCATTTGATCTTCACAGTAATGAATATTTGTTGCTATCTGTGTTCCAGGATGATTCTTAAGTAGTATTATCAGCACGTTTTCATCTAAATTCTAAATTCTCATACAATTCTGTGAGGGTTTATGAAACCTATGATGTTATAAATGGACAAACCAAAGCTTTAGTGGTTAAAACATTGGTCCAAACCTATTAAGGTGTAGCCATATTTGGATTGAGATATGTCTGACTCCAAAGTCGATAGTATTCCACTGAAGTATAACCTTTTATTAATTGATTGATAAATTATATCATCTACTCAATAAGTATTTTTCTTAGTTTCTACCATGGGTTAATTATTTTTTCTCTGTTGAGGCTTATATGAATTTTATTTTATTTTTTTATACAGCAGTTTCTTATTAGTTATCTATTTTATACATATTAGTGTATATATGTCAATCCCAATCAGCCATGGGTTAATTTTAACAACAGTAAAATACCAGGAAAAAATCAATGCTTTCATGGTGATAGCATTTATGTGGGGATGGGTAAACAACCAGGAAGCAAATTAATTATGTTGAAAACTCTGAGAAGATGAATATATAGATAGAAAAATTATAGATAGATGATAGATAGATAGATAGATAAAGGGAACATGATAAAGAGAGATTGAGTAGTCATAGGAGAAAGTGATCTGTATGCTAAGACCTGAATAATGAAATAAACCAGCTCTACAAAAGCATAGAGGAAGAGAATCACATGCATTGGGAACAGCTACTACAGAACACTTTAGGGGAGAATGTGCTTGGACAGGAAGAAAGAAAATATTCCTAGAATATAATGATACAGGTGGAATGGCAGGATTTAAAGCCTGAGAGCCAGGCAGGGACCAAATTATAGAAGGCTTTGTAGACTGAATAATGGTTTGGGAGAGGAAAGAAATGACAGTCATGATGATATTGATGACAGTGATCTTGATGATGATGATGTTGATGACGATGATAACTCTACCAAAAAGAAACAAGATCAATGTGTACACCTGATATGTGCCATTATTTTGCTAATATTTGATATACATTGTTCTCACTTATCACTCTTAAAAAAAAATGGTGAAATGAAAGTCATCTCCATTTTACACAAGAGAAACCAAGGCTCAGAAATGTTAGCTAACTGTCCCAAGAAAACACGGCTAAATGAATGCTAGAGAAAGGGTTCAATCTATGTGATTCCTTTACCACAATTGCTATCCCCAGCTGCCTTCCAAGAGAAAGTTCTGTGGCAGAACACTATGTACCTTTATTATTCAGCAATGTTTTTTAGTTGAATGAATTAGACAGAAGTTTATTTTGCCCACCAAATGTTTCTTCCGTGTGTTCTACTCTCACTGTGGATGGTTATGATTCTTAAAGGTATAAAGTTATTATTTATATCTCTGGGACTCCAAGAATCCCAGTGGCATGATTTCACAAAGAATCCTCACCTTTAGAGTTATCATTCTGGGTCGCCACCTTTGAGGATATTTTCAGTGTGTACCTTATGTTTTAGGGACAAAATATTCCAATCTCACTGCAAAAACCAACTTGCGTAACTCAGGCTGTGTCAGGTTTAGGCTGTCAGTTATTAAGCAGGTTGTTCTAAATAAGCAGGCAAGATCTTGTTATTCTGACTTGCAGTTACAGAAAAGAGCTGGCAGCCTCATGAGTATAAAATGAAATGTCAAAGAGTCCGGGGATACGTCATTGTCCAAGAAAAGCCATCAGCAACTGACTAAGAAAACATCAGATTTACATTTACTCTACCAAGTATTAAACAGTATTGACAAGTGAAATGTTTTTTGTGTTCTTGCCTCTGGGAGAATTTTAAGAAAGACAAATGATTCCTTTTCTGTGGCTGTTTTTAAGAGGTTCAAATATGGGTCAGAGTGGTGAGAAAAAGCTGCAGAGATGATGTGAAAGAAGATTCTACCCCTTCACAAAAACATGTCCCATCTGAAAGTGGTTGTGAAGGTGTGAGAATAAGAGAAATACTTATTTTTCCTGTCCTCACATAAAGCTTGAGCCCTGCTAATTATTGCTGGGAAACTGAGGCTAAGTAGCAGGGAATTTGCCCAAGGCATCATTGCTAGATAGAAGCAGAACCAGGATTTTAACCTAGGAAGCCTGCCCCTCAAACGGGCAGAAATATTATCCATGTGAGAAAGAAACCATATATATCTCTTCGGGTGTTGGGCAGGGGGGAGATTATCTTAGTCATACTAATTGGCCAGATTGACTGCACAATCAAATGCCTTCCCAAGACCCTAAAGCATAATTGTGAACATCTCTATATGTTATATGTCATCTATCTATCTAACTACCTATCTATCTATCCTCTTCTACTCAGAGTGCTTTGAAATATTTTGACATTTATCCCATGGTACAAAAATTATTAGTAGACATATTTATCTGCATACCTCATCTCCAACTAGAATACTACCTCAGGAAATGCAGTGAATTCTATTTTACATCTTCCATCTCTAGTAAAAAGCCTGAAAAGTAGTAAATAAGTGAATGAGTAAATAAATTAGTCACTCAAGCTGGAAGTAGTCCAGCAAACAATACTTCAGTTGCTTTTGGCAACCTTTGCAATAGAGTTATAGCTTGGACACTTGTTTCAATTTCTTGAGATAAAATTATTCAACCTTTCACTTGCCCCAGATGAAAAGGCCAATTTAGCCTCATTCATCTTCCAGGTAAGTTCTGAAGTATATTTCAGGCGCTGTGATGTATGGTAAAATTTTCAGCATAGTAAGGAAGAGAAGTAACTGCCTCTTTCCCAGAGTTTCAGAATAGCGTATTATAGGGATGAAAAGGATAGATGTGTTGTATAAAGTCTTGTTTGTCCTCCAATGCGCTAGTCTCTATATTTGTTTATTTATTTTGGAGATACTGCAGTTTATCTCTGTGTGTGTCCACATATCAGCCAAGCAACCAGGCAAGGGTTTTCAGGAGGATCTTTGCTGAAGGCAGCCAATATGGTGGTGGATTAGCCTTTAACTGATTGTCTGATGGGCCAGAATGTGTGAGAGAGACACACTAAATAAGCACTTCAAGTCTCTGTGTTGAAATAAAATCATTTTGTGCCTGGGCAAAGGATTAAGAAAGCAGGGTCTGTGTTTCTTCTGTTAACAAGAGTTCTAGTTCTATTGTTGTCCCTGGATGGCCTCCAGCTTCCCAGTGACATCTGGTCAATTAGCTTACTGCAGTCCTACTGAGTTCCTAATAGGTTATCGAATGGAAGGTTAGCAGAGAGGAGTGGTAATTATATTAGATAAACATATGAAGCCAAGGTCTGTACCTATCAATCATATATTCTGAAGTATACTCATAGCTCCTAAAATTCAGATCCAGTTAACATATATTGAGTATCAACTCTATTTCAAGCACCATCTTTGGCTGTCCAGATAGTTTATTTAATCTTTACCTGAAACACAAATACTATTGTTTCTATTTTACAGATGCAGAAGTTGGATTCAGAGAATTAAGTGGCCAAAACAGTATAATTCAGTTTTCAGGACATTTATTCTATTGGTCGTTCTATTAGGCCAAAGGTGATTAGTACCAGTTAATAGCTATGATCTCTGTACTGATAATCATGCCGTTTTAAAGTCTATTATAATCATATATCAAAGATGAATTTTTGTCCATGGGTCAATAGATGAGCAGCATATATCTGTATGTGAAAGAGAAGTAAGAATAAGGAGATTAATTATGATCCTGGTTATCATATCTCATAAGTAGCCCTCAGATTCTTTCATAACTCTTTTTATGTATTTTCAGCACTCTGGTTCAAGCCACAGCTATCCCTTGTTGAGCCTACTTCACTAGCTTTCTAATGAGGCTTCCCATTTCTGTTTTTCTGACTACTCCAATGCACTTTCTCTTCTGAAAATGGCATTCCAATCATTTCATTGTCAAATGAATCAATGAACGAATCAATGAATATTTAATATGCCCTCCCCCCAAATCCTTTCTTAACTTTCTAACCTTACCAGAAGCCATTCTCCTGTTCCCTTTCATTGGCATCTCAAAGATAAAGATGTCCAAAACAGGACTCTTAACAAATGTTCCAATCATTTAATGCTCCATAATAAACCATATCAAAAGTCAATGGCTTAAAACAATCACATTCATTTTGCTCACAAATATGCACTTGGACAGGGATTGCCAGGTTCAGCTTTTCTCTGCTCCACTGGGTATCAGCTGAGTGGGCACAAAGTCATCTGACGTTTACTAACTCACATGTGGAGTGGTTGATGGATGTAAACTGAGACATTAGCTTTAGCTGTCAGGCAAAACACCTATAAGTGACTTCTCCATGAGGACTGAGCTTCCTCACAACATGGTAGCTGGGTTCTAAGGGTGAATGTCTCAAGAAAAAGAGTACGAAGGACAAGCTATACTCCCATTCATGTTCTAGCCTTTAAACTCAGATATTTTGTCTGCTGAGACAAACATAAATCCATGCATAATTTCAAAGGAAGGAAAAACAGACTTCAGTTTTTGAAGGGAGAGAATGCTATCATTCTAGAAGAACATGTAGAACTAGAAGTATCACTGTGACCCTTTCAGTAGACAGACCTAAGTTGTGTGTGTCAATGTATCTAACTCTATCATTTTTTCCATATATATATATATATATATACACATAGATAAATGTTTGTGTGGACATGACATAAATGAGATTTATATATGAGTGTGTATATATATATATGAGATATACCTGTATACTAGATGCCTATATAGATCTTTGAGATGCCTGCACATTCACACATACACATAGACAAAAACACATAGATGTGTGAAGAGGGAGAGATTTACAAATACGTTGATATCTATTATCTCTATTATTGAAATCCTTAAATTCATGAGTTGACACTAATATTTCCAATCTGATGTTTCCTATCCAACATCACAGGGTTCATTCTAATTTTTCTTTCCATATTTGTAACTCCATTCTCTTACAGTAAAGCTCCCCCTTTCCTTAATATACTAATTTATTTAATCAATTTTCCTCTAGGCAATTAATCTCTTATTGCCATTGCTACTGACTTGCCTGCATGGACTCTTGGTTTAACCTGCTAGCTTCTTCCCCTCCCTCAAGGCTTCCCGTTTGCAGATAGACTCCTTACCTCATTAATCTGCATGCCGTTGGCACCCTCAAGCTCTGAATTCCCATACCACCTTCCTTGGCTACAGTCTTGTTCTCTCTCCTTGGGCTCTTACTCCTCAGTTGGAGTGTCCGTACAGGTAGATGCCCTTCTCACTCTGTTGGGCTCTGACCGTCCATACCAAGCTTTTAACTCCCCACCTTCTCACCCAACATGGACACTCCTTATCCTACTTATACTCCAATGTCCAACAATGGCACTCCTCCACCTAGACACTCACATTACCCTGCTTGGGTTCTGAAACCCTAAACTGAGCCACACACAGATATGGCTGACTTCCTCACTCAATTGGCTTGATTCCCCATGGCAGCCCATCTCATATAGATACCGTCTTCAGCTTGAGTTTGGACACCCCATACAAAGCGGTTCTTCCAGGTGGATGATTACCATGCTTGACCTTACCTAATGGTTTTAGGACTAAATTGTTTAGGAAGTTGAAGGGAAAGGTCTATCAGTTGAGTCCTTTGGAAAGCAGATGCTGAATTTAAGTTAGGAGTGTAAAGGATTTATTGTGGAGTAGCATCTGAGTGACACCTAAATCGGACAGAAGCAGACTTGTTCCCAGACCATCTGGCAGGGAAAGTCAGATGGGAACAACTGTGAAATTGTGAGGTATATATATAAGAGCCTCTGCCAGACCAGTGGAGAGCTCTGGAGCAAAGATTGCCCTTCAAATGAATACTCATTGGTTTTGATACATCTATGATGAGCTTGCTCCATCATGAAAAGTGTGGCCTAAACTCAAACTCTATAGCACAACTTAAGGAGTTATAACTGGCAAGTTCCAGAAAACCATAATCAACATAGCCTATCAACAAATTCTCTCTTGAAGAGTGTGAGAGGTACATTTCTGCATCTGCCACAGACAAGATATGGGGAGAGAAAGGGAAGGGATTTCTATTAACTTTAGATATGTGTTAAATATCAATATTAACACACATAACTCAATCCTGAAGCCCATAAAAATTCAGAATTGAGATTATTGATTCTCATATATCATTATCTGTCAACATCACCCTGGGTGTTTGGTGAAAATATTTATGCACACCATAAATCTAGAACTGGAACCCCTCAGAATGGGTCCCAGGAGCCTGCATTTTTAACATGTAAATCAAGTCATTGAAAACATTTTAAACTCTGCCTGCAGATCCCTCATGCACTCAATGAATTTTTTTTGTAAGTTAATTTTTATCACCATAGTCTGTTGACTGATCTGACACTTCAGTCCAGCCCATAACTATGGAAACTGTAACTATTGTTTTGCTGAGGGCAACATCTTGTCCTTTTGCTGTAAATCTATTTTGCTCAGGGGCAAGCTTTTATAGGTCAAGATCCTTGCTGTGTTATTGAGAAATGTAGGTTGGATTGTAAAGAGCAATTGTTTCCTGCAAAGTCACAAATTTGGGCCCAGCATGATGGATATTCTCAGGTTATGTGTGCTATAGCATACATTGAATGATAAAATTATCTCAGTAAGATATTTTTATGAATCTGACCTGCCTTGCCAACATGAAGTATTAGGCATTAGGAATATGTAAAAGAGAAACTATGGGTAAAAAAAAAAAAAAAAAATGTTTCCGATTATTTGCTCAAGTGACACTTCAACCAGCCTATTTTAGCCTTCTTTTTGTCTTCTGGTTTTCTTTGACTTGCTAACCCCTTGTCTCTGAATCTTGACTCTGTATCTCTTCTTAAGTTTTCCTTCCTAATCTTTGACCTCAAGACTATATTTTTTAACATGAGGTGGTTACCTCCCCTGTCTATACACATAAATACACAAAATTGTTATATAGTGACTACACTGTCTCCCAGAGCCCCAGAAGGCATTATGATAACAGAAAACTTTTCTTTCCTTAGGTATGTTACCAGAGGTCTTCTCTCATAAGATCGTTTACCCCAAATTTGTATTGCTATGTAAATAAATATCCCAAATGCAATGACATAGTAATTACAATTGTTCATTTTTCTCATGTATTTGCAATTTAGGAAGGGCTTGGAAACAATAGTTCACCTCTGTTCCTTGCACCATCAGCTTGGACAGTTCAAGGATAAGGACTACTCACAAGGCTGGAGGCTGCAATCATATAAACACCCACTCACCCCCATGTCTAGTGGTTGATGCAGCAGTTAAAATGGAACTGTTGGCCAGAACATCTCTGCATGTGATTTCCTCACAGCATGGCAGCTGTGTTCTATGAGTCGTTTTCCCAAAAGACAGGATATGGTAGCTAGCCATTTCTTAAGGCCTGGGCCCGGAAACCGGCCATTTCCATTGCCAATTATCTATTGATCCAGTCAGAGAGACCAGACTCAAAGGAAGGGGGCATAAAACATACATCTCAATGAGAAGAATGTCAAAGAGTTTTGGGGTCATTTTTTTAATACTATCATACAAAACTCATCATCATTAAGACTTGCTGTTGTGAGATTCCCAACCCTGCTCATAAGATGAATCATCTTCAAGTTGTAGTGATGAGTAATAATAGGTAACACTTGAGAAGTAGGAGACTTCGTAAGGCAAAGGAAAATACAGAGGAGGTGTACTTAACTGTGTCCTACAATGCTGTTATTCTAGAAATAATATCCAGCAGGGGAAGAACTTCTTATTAGGATTTCTCTGGCAATAGAGGGAAAAAAATGTTCTTACTCATTAAAGTTTGTAAGACTTTTCAAAGCACTAGCATGAACAATGGCCTATAAGTTTTTAACAATATCCACCAAAGAAATTGGTACTGCCATTATTATTTATATTATACTAAGGATAAATTTTGATTTTGTGATATTAGAGGATATGCTCAGTATTTCACAGCTAAAAAGTAGAGAGACTGAACTTTAAATCAATTTTCCCTCAAATCTCATGACAAAGCAAGTTTTGTTAATAAAGAAATTTTGAATTTCAGATTAGGACAGAAGATATAAACTTGAATTGGTAAATTGGAGCAGGTATATTATGAGGTGATTCCAGTTAAATAGAAAGTATAGAAAGCTTATGGCAAGAAGAAAGGAGCTAAGAAACTTGGTCTCACTGGGGAGGGTAATTCTGATAAGGGAAGGCAGTTGTTCAATGTACAGTATCCAAAGAGCTTGTCAAGATCACACGTAATTTGGTTGGCAAAGACTCTTAATAGCATGGCTCATTCTATTTGGTGGGTTCCAGTAGCAGGGTTAGTGTGGTTGACAAGTTATGTTCCAAGATTGGCATGCATTAGGATGGGAATGCCAAGAAATGTGTCCATTCACCAAAGGACATCTTTGAGGATATGGGATTAAGATTCAGTTTCATAAGTGTGAGAAGGACACAATTTAGGAAGATAAAATGTCCAATTCAGGTTAATTGAACTTCACAGTATTTTTCTGAGTCTCAAAGAGTGTTTCTTGTCCCTCCCCCTAATATGGGAGTAAGGGATTAAGAGGGAAAAACTATTATGTATAAGCTATAGGATATATTGTACAACACATGTACTGACAAAGCAAAAGACTTTATTAGGAAGGGATCCCCAGGCAGAAAGCAGCAGGGTAAGGGGACCCAGGAGAACTTGCTCTGACATGTGTCTCACAGTCTCAGGTTTTATGATAATGGGGTTAGTTTCCGGGTTGTCTCTGGCCAATCATCTTGCTTGTGCCCATATTTGGTCTGACTCAAGGTCCTTTCTAGTGGCACATGCATCTCTCAGCCAAGATGGATTCCAGTGTGAAAGATCCTGGGAGGTTGGCAGGACATTTTATGAGGTGGTGGGTTTCCTCCCTCCTTTTGGCCCCTCCCAACTCATGCAAGTGGTTATCAGCATGCCTGTCTAAGGCAAGCAGTTTTGGTTAATCATTCCCTAACAGAGATTAGAAGTCCCAGATCAGTTTCTCTGGTTGAAATGAAGATATTAGTAGGGTCATTCTCCCTCCCAAGTCTTTAAGAGGTAATCTGTTTCTTTGTCTTTTCCTGATTCTAGAACTGCATGTTTTGTATTCCTTGGTTCTTGGGCCCTTCCTCCATCTTGCTTCAATGATCACAATGCCTTTTTCTTCTCTTGTATTAGAATTGTAGCCAAGGCTGTTGCCCCATAATCATACCCCTGTCCCTCCCTCAAATAGAAATCAATTACTCTTATCTAAATTTTAGGAGGATGTGGTAAAGAGAAAGAAAAATAACAAGAACTGTTTAGAAGCAACTAGGCCCAAGATGGGGATGATTTGACTTCCAGTAGACCTTGAACCTCAGTGTATACTCATTGTAATGCATTAACATGCTAAATGACAAACCCACCTATGCCATGACTGTTGACGATCGCCAAGACAATAGGAAAAGCTAGTACGAAAAAAGAAAGTTGCATCAGTTCCGAGTCCAAACCACACCTGTTCTCAGAAAACTCATGAATATTCCTCCCACACATTCCAAATCCCTCCCTTTTACTTTGACCCGCATGTACGTTTGGTGTCTCCACCCAAATTGGTTTGAGAAGTAGATTTGCAAACTAGTTTACTGCTCCTCCCTTCTTTGGCCACTGAATTAAGCTTGTGCTCTTCCAGTCTCAGCATTAGTTTCTTTATTGGATGTGCAAATCCAATTGGAAAAGGAACCTCCCTGGCAGAGACAAGGGATCTCAGACTGGACTAGGACCCCAGCACGGGTCTAGTAGGCCAATTCCATAACAAAATCTTCTATTTCCTTCTTGTAAAGAAAATTGCAATTAGAATCAAAGCCTCTGGATGATCCATGATAACTTCCCCTTCTCAAGATTCTTCACTTAATCACATCTGCAAATTTTCTTTTGCCATATAATATTCACAGGTTCCCAAGATTAGGACTCAGACATTTTGGAGGCCATTATTCAGGTTACCAAAGCCATAGTTTCCTGCATTTTAGATAAAGTCACATGGAAGTGAAGCCTGGATTAAAATTCAGATCTTCCCATAGCTTACAATTTTTTTTTTTCCCTCACCCACATCTACTCTATTGCCTTAGTTCTAGGAAATGTACCACTATTCCTAGACATAGGAAACCCTGCTACCTTCAGGATTCTAGAGTGCAGAGATCTCCCCAAGAACACAAGATACCAATGATGAATGAAAGCAAATTTAATGACAAAGAATAAAGCAAGGATGGATATACGTCTTCCATCATCAATTATACTATAGTGAAAGACAAGTATTTTAAATTCTCTGAGATTCAATTTTCTCATTTTCAAAATGGGAAAATTATATATGCCCAATAACCTCATTAGGTTATTGGAAATATAAGAAGGAAAGCTATTTGAATAAGTGAAGCACTATGATCAGGTTCAATCTTTGGGGTTTATGAATTTCTATCCAAACAGTACTGAAGGATGTGGAAGCTTCATTTTTCTGATATAGACTACATTAGCCCTTGATTCTTCATCTTTTGGGGATTGTATGAAATACTTGACTTACATTTTAACTTTTATCTGAAGCTGCAGGTATAACTGACAGACCTTATTAGTAGACAGCAAGAGATAAATTTCACCTTCTGAAGATTCTGGCAAAAATAACAGGAACTTTTAACTATTGGAAAAAAAAAAACTGAATTAAAATGTCCCTTAGAAAGAAAACTGATTTTTAATGGAACAGATGTACTATTACACTGACCACTTTCCAATCTGATTTTATCTTCCTGTTTTTTTGATTCATCCATACTGATATATTGCTCCTTATATGAGCATAATGTAATCCTGCAAGCCACAGGAAAATTTCAGAGGTCAAATGCATCGTGAATAATTGCTACTCAACTGACATAAATCTGTTTGCAACTCCAGGATCATAAAGCAATAATGTTGGAATTGACCCCAGGAATTGCTGAGGAGTGTGTGGTAAAATGGAAGGATTACTGGTCTGGGAGTCCAGAGAAACATTTTCTAATCCATTCTGAAAATCCTGTTCTCTTCCATTTATGCTTTGTGTCTGTCATATATTTCACAGATTTTTATTTCCGATATGATCACTGCAATTAGATGCTTAATTATCTCTTCTTTGGACATTGGTCATCAGATCTTAACTAGAAAACTCTCTGTCAGCAGTGTGTTCTATGTGCTTCTGGACAGTTTACTTTGTTAAGATTCTGATTACTAAACAAACAAACAAAAAAAACCATGTTATTCCCTTATTTAAAAATCTTCACTGGTTCCACATTACCCATCATTTGACTCAACCCATTTCTTATGTCTTATCTATCTTCCCCATCCACTCTCCTCAACAACCTTCAGTTTATTCATCCTATAATCCTTATAAGTCTCTGACACTAAATTTGTTGACTTTCTTCTTTTATTTGATTTTTTTTTCTGCACTATGCTGTCCAAATCCTACCAGCCAAAGGAATATAGAGCAAAAGTGATATGCTATTTCTGGGTCAAGAAAATTAATAAGTGTATATACTTTTATTCTCTTTTTCTCTTCAGCTTCCTTGAAACACAGACATTATTTAGTCTAACAAAAAAATCTCTGGGGCTTCCCTGGTGGTGCAGTGGTTGAGAGTTCACCTGCCAATGCAGGGGACATGGGTTCGTGCCCCGGTCTGGGAAGATCCCACATGCGGTGGAGCGGCTCGTCCCGTGAGCCATGGCCACTGAGCCTGCACGTCCGGAGCCTGTGCTCTGCAACGGAAGAGGCCACAACAGTGAGAGGCCCGCGTACCATGAAAAAAAATAAAATAAAATCTCTAAAAAACAATAAACAAAATTCTACAACCAATTTACACTTATTGATGAAATTACTTTGAGAGAATATATATGGCAGTTTCTACTAAAGTTGAAAAAACTCATGCTCTTTTACTCATCAATTCCACTTATGTCTGCCACTATTAGAAACAGTTTAGTGTTATTAGTAATAGCAACTCTGGAAACAATTTAAATATACATCAAAAGTAGACTGCTTAAATAATAGTGACATAGTCATGTATTGGAGCATTACCCAACCACAAAAATGAAACAAATGAACAACAAAAAAAACTACAAGTAAACAAAATGACTTAGATGAATCTAACATACATAATCTCGAACAAAACCAACCAGAAATGTGTATGAGATTTAAATAAACTTTTAAAACAGTGAAAGGTGATCAATGGAAGTAGGAGTCAGGATATTAAGTACTGAAGTGACTGAAAGATAACATGAAAGGGGCTTCTGTTTTACTGGTAACAGCCATTTTTAAAGTTGGTTATATGATTATGTTTATCTAATGAAAAATTATTAACCTCAAATTTATAAGTTGCATATTTTTTCAAATGTATATTATAATTCAATACTATATTAGCTTGGGCTGCCATAACAAAATACCATAGACTAAATGGTTTAACCAACAGAAATAAATTTCTCAGAGTTCTAGAGATTGGGAAGTCCAAGATCAAGGTGTCAGCAAGGCAAGTTTCATTGAGGCTTCTTCTCTTGTCATGTCTTGTAGCAGCTGCCAACTTGCTGTGTGCCCACATGACCTCTTTTTGTGTTTGGGGTGGAAGGAGAGTAGAGAGAGAGGAAGCCATCTTTCTGGTGTTTTTCATATAAGGATGCTATCTTATAATGGCAGCCACAACTTCATAGAAGCTTCACTATCATGACTGCATATAAGCCTACTTATCCTGCAAATGACCCATATCCAATACAATAACATTAGGTATTAGGGCTTCAACAGATGAAATTTGAAGGGACATAAAAGATATTTCAGTCCATAGAAGATACTATGTTATATAAAAACAAACACAAAATAAAAACAAAACAGGAGAGACCTTCAAGATGGTGGAGGAGTAAGACGTGGAGAGCAACTTCCTCTGCACCAATACATCAAAAATACATCTACATGTGGAACAGCTCCTACAGAACACCTACTGAAAGCTGACAGAAGACCTCAGACTTCTCAAAAGGCAAGAAAATCCCCACCTTCTTGGATAGGGCAAAAGAAAAATAAACGAAAAAACATAGACAAAAGAATAGGGATGGGACCTGCATGTCTAGGATGGAGCTGTGAAGGAGGAAAACTTTCCACACACTAGGGAGCCCCTTCACTGGTGGGGATGGGGGTGGGAGAGGGGGAGCTATAGAGCCATGGAAAAGAGTGTAATAACAGGGGTGCAGAGGGCAAAGGGGAGAGATTCCTGCAGAGGATTGGTGCCAACCAGCACTCACCAGCCTGAGACTCTTGTCTGATCATTTGCCAGGGTGGGCAGGGGCTGAGACCTGAGGCTCAGGATTTGGGGATCAGATCCCAGGGAGAGGACTGAGGTTAGCTGCGTGAAGACAGCCTGAAGGGGGCTAGTGAATCACAGCTAGCCAGGAGGGAGCCCCCAAAAAGTCTAAACCTGCCCAGAGAGGCAAGAGACCATCATTTTGGGGTGTGTGAGGAGAGGGGATTCCTGCTCTGTGTGCCCACAGAAGGCAGAGCACTGCCTAAGCAAGCTCCAGAGATGGGCGTGAGCCACAGCTATCAGCTCAGACCTCAGAGATGGGCATGAAAAGCTAACACTGCCACTGCTGCCACCAAGAATTCTGTGTGCAAGTGCAGGTTACTACCCATACCCCCTGGGGAGCCAGAATAGCATGCCACTGCCAGGGTCCCATGATACAGGGACAACTTCCCCGGGAGAACACACAGCATGCCTCAGGCTGTTGCAATGCTACACTGGCCTCTGCCTCAGCAGGCTCTCCCTGCATTCTAGTTATGACTACCACACCCCTCCCTCTCCCCAGCCTGAAAGAACAAGAGAGCCCTAATCACTTGCTTTTTAACCCCCTCTGTCTGGGAGGAGAACAGACTCCTGAGGGTAGCCTACATACAGAGGTAGGGCCAAAATCAAAACTGAACCCCAGGAGCTGTGTGAACAAACAAGAGAAAGGGAAATTGCTCTGGGCAGCCTCAGAAGCTGCACAAACAACTTGATAAATGCTGCATCTGCGGAATACCTAATAAAACAATGAATGTTCCCAAAATTGAGGCAGTGGACTTTGGGAGCAACTGTAGACTTGGAGTTTGCTTTCTGCATATGATTTGTTTTAGCTTTTATGTTTATCTTAGTTTAGTTTTTAGTGCTTGTTATCATTGGTGGATTTGTATATTCATTTGGTTGCTCTCTTCATTTATTTTAATTTTTTAATTTTTTATTTTTTATTACAATTTTTCCTTTTTCTGTTTCTATGAGTGTGTATGTGTATGTTTCTTTGTGTGATTGTGTCCGTTTAGGTTTGCTTTTACAACTTCTCCTAGGCTACTGTCTGCTCCTTTTTGTTTGGTTGTTTTGTTTGTTTCTTTGTTTTCTCTTTAGGAGTGTATGTGTTTGTTTCTTTGTATGATGTAGTCTGTTTAGCTTTTCTTTCACCATTTGGTTTGAGGTTCTCTCTGTTCGTATTTTTTTTCTTCCATTTTTTCCAAGCCAGGTGGCATAGCAGGGTCTTGGTGCTCCAGCTGGATGTCGGGCATGAGCCTCTGAGGTGGGAGAGCCGAGTCCAGGACATTGAACCACCAGACACTTCCTGGTCCCATGTAATATCAATCAGCAAGAACTCTCTGAGAGATCTCCATCTCAACACTAAGACCCAACTCCATCCAACAGCCAGCAAGATCCAGTGCTCTATGTCCCATGCCAAACAAAAAACAAAACAGGAACAAAACCCCACCAAGTAGTAGAAGGCTGCCTAAAGTCATACTAAGTTCAGAGACACCACAAAACACACCACCAGATGCAGCCCTGACCACAAGAACACATGCACCAATTCCCTCCACCAGGAAGCTTACACAAGTAACTGAACCAACATCACCCACTGGGGGCAGACACCAAAAAAAAAAAAAAAGAGAGAACTACGAACCTGCAGCCTGTGCAAAGGACCCCAAATACAGTAAGTTAAACAAAATGAGAAGACAGAGAAATATGCAGCAGATGAAGGAGCAAGGTAAAAACCAATGAGACCAAACAAATGAAGAGGAAATACACAGTATACCTGAAAAAGAATTCAGAGTAACGACACTAAAGATAATCCAAAATCTCAGAAAATGAATGAAGAAAATACAAGAAATGTTTCACAAGGACTTAGAAGAACTAAAGAGGAAACAAACAATGATGAACAACACAATAAATGAAATTAAAAATTATCTAGAAGGAATCAATAACAGAATAATTGAGGCAGAATAATGGATAAGTGACCTGGAAGATAAAATAGTGGAAATAAATGCCACAGAGCAGAATAAACAGAAAAGAATGAAAAGGATAGTCTCAGAGACCTCTGGGACAACATTAAATGCAAAAACATTTGCATTATAAGGGTTCCAGAAGGAGAAGAGAAAAAGAAAGTGTCTGAGAAAATATTTGAAGAGATTATACTCAAAAACTTCACTAACATAGGAAAGGAGAGAATCAGTCAAGTCCAGGAAGTGCAGAGAGTCCTGTACAGGATAAATCCAAGGAGAAACATGCCAAGATGCATATTAATCAAACTATCAAAAATTAAATACAGAGATAAAATATTAAAAGCAGCAATGGAAAAGCAACAAATAATATACAAGGGAATCCCCATAAGGTTAACAGCTGATATTTCAGCAGAAACTCTTCAAGCCAGAAGGGAGTGTGAGGACATATTTAAAGTGATGAAAGGGAAAAGCCTACAACCAAGATTACTCTACCCAGCAAGGATCTTGTTTAGATTCAACAAAGGAATTAAAAGCTTTACAGAAAAACAAAAGTTTAGAGAATTGCACACCACAAAACCAGCTTTACAACAAATACTAAAGGAACTTCTCTAGGGAGGAAACACAAGAGAAAGAAAAGACCTATAATAACAAACCCAAAACAATTAAGAAAATAGTAATAGGAACATACATATCGATAATTACCTTAAATGTAAATGGACTGAATGCTCCAACCAAGACATAGACTGGCTGAATGAATACAAAAACAAGACCCATATATATGCTGTCTACAAGAGACCCACTTCAGACCTAGGGACACAGACAGACTGAAAGTGAGGGGATGGAAAAAATATTCCATGCAAATGGAAATCAAAAGAAAGCTGGAGAAGCAATTCTCATATCAGACAAAATAGACTTTAGAATAAAGAATATTACAAGAGACAAAAAGGACACTACATAATGATGAAGGGATCAATCCAAGAAGAAGATATAACAATTGTAAATATTTATGCATCCAACATGGGAGCACTGCAATACAGAAGGCAAGTGTTAACAGCCATAAAAGAGGAAATTGACAGTAACACAATAATAGTAGGGGACTTCAACACCCCACTTTCACCAATGGACAGATCATCCAAAATGAAAATAAATAAGGAAATACAGCTTTAAATGACACTTTAGGGCAGATGGACTTAATTGATATTTATAGGACATTCCATTCAAAAACAACAGAATATGCTTTCTTCTCAAGTGTTCATGAAACATTCTCCAGGAGAGATCATATCTTGGGTCACAAATGAAGCTTTGGTAAATTTAAGAAAATTGAAATCATATCAAGTATCTTTTTGGACCACAATGCTATGAGACTAGATATCAATTACAGGAAAAAAAAGTGTAAAAGATACAAACACATGGAGGATAAACAATATGCTACTAAATAACCAAGAGATCATAGAAGAAATAAAGAGGAAATCAAAAAATACCTAGAAATAAATGCCAATGAAAACACGATGACCCAAAACCTATGGGATGCAGCAAAAGCAGTTCTCAGAGGGAAGTTTATAGTAATACAATCCTACCTCAAGAAACAAGAAAAATCTCAAATAAATAACCTAACCTTAAAACTAAAGCAATTAGAGAAAGAAGAAGAAGAATAACAACAACAAAAAACAAAATTAGCAGAAGGAAAGAAATCATAAAGATCATATCAGAAATAAATGAAAAAAGTAATGAAGGAAATGATAGCAAAGATCAATAAGACTAAATGCTGTTTCTTTGAGCAGATAAACAAAATTGATAAATCATTAGCCAGACTCATCAAGAAAAAAAGGGAGAAGACACAGCTCAACAGAATTAGAAATGAAAATGGAGAAGTAACAACTGACACTGCAGAAATATAAAGGATCATGAGAGATTACTACAAGCAGCTATATACTAATAAAATGGACAACCTGGAAGAAATGGACATATTCTTAGAAAGGTATAACTTTCCAAGACTGAACAAGGAAGAAATAGAAAATATGAACAGACCAATCACAAGTAATGAAATTGAAAATGTGATTAAAAATCGTCCAACAAACAAAAGCTCAGGACCAGATGGCTTCACAGGTGAATTCTATCAAACATTTAGAGAAGAGCTAACACCTATCCTTCTCAAACTCTTCCAAAATATAGCGGAGGGAGGAACACTCCCAAACTCATTCTACAAGGCCACCATCACCCTGATACCTAAATCAGACAAAGATGTCACAAAAAAAGAAAACTACAAGGCCAATATCACTGATGAACATAGAATGCAAAAATCCTCAACAAAATACTAGCAAACAGAATCCAGCAGCACATTAAAATTATCATACACCATGAACAAGTGAGCTTTATCCCAGGAATGCAAGGATTCTTCAATATACACAAATCAATCAATGCTGCCCACTTCCTAACCAACACTATCTCACAGTTTTGTTAGTAAACAAGCTGCCTTCTGGAACTATAATTCTACCCTGAGTTTCTGACAACTGGAGGAGATGACTTAATTCTGTATAAGTCTTGCCAATTCTCTCATCTAAGACCATGCTTTTATATCCTCCAGCCACAGACTGCAGCCCTATTACAAACGAAAGCTCGGTCACTACTGTACAATCAAATCAGTAACCAGCCAAAGCAAAACAGCTTGCCTTCCACCTCCCAGTCCCCACAATCCACCTTTTGGATAATCTCCTCCAAATTTCAGCCTCCATTCGTGTCTGTTTCCCTAGGCCTGGTATTTATTTTTCCAGTTCCCTTTTGGCCAGTGTTACTCAGGGCCAAACTTGCCAGGCATTCAAGGTCATATACATTATGACTCATTTTTAATATTTCCCACTCAATTCTCCTTTTTCTGCACTTCTCAACTCTTTTGCTGTGCATTTCTTGGAACTTTTCAAAGGATAGTTAGAACCTCCCTAGGATATTTATCATTTAAATTAAAGAGGAGAAAGGGAGATTAGTAAGATCAAAACAAAGATAAGAAAATACTAATTTTCAAAGAAAATAGAGTATAAATGGAACAAGTACAAGGGTGGAAAGCAAGAATACTCAAATTTGGACAAGTTATTTTACTGCCCAGGGCCAGGGCTGGAAATGGTGAAAGGCATAACCAGATAATTTACAGAAACTCCTCTGACGTGTAATATTCACTGAGTCTCTGAGCTGAGATGTAAAGGAGTATGGTTGCAAGATCTTGTATGTCCCCAGATTAGAAGAGTTTTAGTAGCCAGACTTGGATGTGAAAGGAAGTAGAGGCTGTAACATTTATTTCATTTATCTTCAGATTAATCAAACTGCTATTATCAAACTAATTGTTAAGCAAATAATTTAGATACTTTGAGAATGAAAGGTGTTATTTAACAATAAAATTGCTTTCTTAAGTTCTATTTAATGGCGTCTTAAAGACAAAAGTTATCATTAAAGGATTCCTTTTATTCTCTGGAAAGGTAATGGATTATATTATACTAACTTTCTTAATGTCATCTTCATAATAAAATATATTAAAGAGATTGTTTAGTAAAAATTATTTCTCAATAAAAATAATAGATAAAAGGTAAACTTATAATGATGCTTACAAATAATCAAAATTCTAAAAGATGAAAGAAGGAAAGACGTGCTCCTTATTTTTATTTACTCTTCCCTTTCATCTCTTACTTTTATTTCTCCTCTTCCTCCTACTTCTTTTCTCTCATAAATCAACTTTATCTTACTAGTGCTAAAATAGACCAAACATTGGAAAATGAAAGAAATTTTCTGTGTTAATTCTGTCTCATATTTTGGTGCTAACAATCTTCCATTTGGTGCGAAATCAGTAAAAGATTAGTAAAACAAAATGCATTATCATCATCATCATCTTTATCATCATTATCCCTGATGCTGACAACAGTGATGTAAAATAAACGGGGTAAGAAAATTGGTACAACTTTTATGAAAAGCCTTTTGATGATATATATTAATAGAATAATAGAAGCTTAGTGCATTTAGACACAGCAACTATATTTCTGAACCTCTATCTGAAAGAAATAATCCTAAATATAAAAATATCATTACGTTAAAAAAATTAACATAGTTATTTATAATACCAATCAACTTGAAACAATTAAGTGACCAACAAAATTGGAATGCTTAAACAAATTATAGTATATATACTCAATGGAATTTTATACAAGATTTAAACTGAATGCCCATGAAGAGGATGTCATAAATTATAAGCATTTCCCTTATTAAGGGAAACAGCCGGATAACAACTGTATATAAGGTTTAATTATAATCATGTTTAAATTGTTCATAAAAATGACTCTAAATAAATATATTTCCATTGCAGAATTTAGACTCTGGGAGAGCTCCTCCCCTTCCCATATATTTCTGTTTTACAAATTATATTTCATGACTCTGAATTGATTTTTATAATGAAATAAAAATAAGCATAGTTTTGGAGGAAGTCATTTTGGAAATTTTGGAAGCCAATGACTTTTAGTTAACCCACATTTATATATCATGCTATGAACAAACAACGAATGTGCCAGGCACTCTGCTAAATATGTAGGGAAAGCAGAAATTTTGGAAACAGCCTCCCTGTCCTCAACGGTTCAATGTCAAGAGTGGGACTCAAGTGTGGACCTGATTAAATATAAAGTGATTTCATTTCTGAAGGGGTCCACAGGATAAATGTAAACTAAGTTCTTTGAGGTCACAAGGAAAGAAAATGGTAGTTCTAAGAAGCTGACTGAGGAATGGAGATAGTTGTGAAATTTGAGATAGCATTTGTATGAGGGGTACTGGTTCCACTGTGTGACTTGGGAAAGTCAGTTCTGGAGGGAAGTATTTCACAGGCGAAATCCCAGGAAAGATGTTGGGGCTACATTCAGGGAAAACAGGATGGATTCATTTATGGGAAGCATTCTCAGGAAGTACTAGTCTCGATGATAGTTGGAGAAGGTGTGCCACAGTAGGAAAAGTTTGGGTATGGGTTAAGAACACAAATAGGCTACCTTAAGGGGAAGTAGAACGTTTAACTGGAGGAGGAAAGGGGATGAGAGATAGCTTCCTTTGTAATACACATTATGGATGCTTTTCTCTAAGGTACCTGCATACTTTGGCTACTTAGAGTCTTCTCCCACTGGGAAAGGCTGAGAAGAAAGGCATGTGGATGGAGAGAAAAGAGTTATTATAGATGGGACTCATTTCTGGCCAATCAGATGTATGCAAATATATTGTGTGGAATTTGCATTAAAGCTGTGTTAACAGGAAGATGATTTACCTGAGAAGCGGTCCCTTTTTTCTTTCCCCTACCTCTTGCTACATGGAATGGAAACATGGTAGCAGGGGTTCTAACATGAATTTTGTACTGTGAAGCAACTTTGAGTGTGGAAACCTGAGAATAAAGAAAAGAAAAGGATGGGCTTCCCTGGTGGCGCAGTGGTTGGGAGTCCGCCTGCCAATGCAGGGGACACGGATTTGTGCCTCGGTCCGGGAAGATCCCACATGCCACGGAGCGGCTGGGCCCGTGGGCCATGGCTGCTGTGCCTGCGCATCCGGAGCCTGTGCTCCGCAACGGAAGAGGCCACAGTGGTGAGAGGCCCACGTATCACAAAAGAAAAAAAAAAAAAAGTAAAGAAAAGGATGAAAGCTACCATACCAGCCTTAAGCTTCCCATCTCTCAGATTTCTTTTATGGAAGAGAAAGGGTGTCTTCCAGAAGCTACTGCTATTTCAGTGTCCCATTCTGTTATATGGAGATAAAGTAAATCCTAAGTAACAAAAGCTAATATGTATTTACTGAGCTAAAGTTTGTTTTAGGCAGAGCAATAAGATATACATACTTATATAAAATACATAGTTATAGAGTGTATAACTATATATTATATAAATTTATATTTTTTATTTTAATCTTCATAATATTAATTCTTACAATAACACAGTGATGTATATATGAATTCTGCCATTATATAGAGTAAAACTATAGAGAAAAAGAAAGGCTGAACAATGTGCTCAAGATCAAATTGTATATGAGTAGTATGAATAAAAAGCAAGTCTCTGTCTTAGTGTTAACAAAACTATGGTCTTTACACAACATATGTGTGATTTCTAATTTGCACACATGCTATGCATTCTGTATTTTCTATTTCAGATCTTTTTGATGATTATTGGTAAGATTCAAGCCAACTGTCTTTTTCCTTTGTAATTGGCTTTTTAGTTTAAGTAAATAATAATCATGATAATATTCATAATAATAAAAGCATAAGCAATGTCACCTTCTAATGATGCATTTTTACTCAAGTTTGACAGAAACAGGTCACATGGCTACTTCTAATTTCAAAAGGGGCAGGAAAGAACAAGTCTTTCAGGTGTCTGGGAAGAGAGGAAAGACTGAAGAATTTACATACAGTCCTGAGGACTAATCAAGACTTTTGATATACTAGCAAATCAGTTTCATAAACAGTTGTACCAATTTGTGCTCCAAAAAACAATTTTAGTGAATGCCTCTTCTTTACTCTTGTCCAGTAATTCTGTGATTTCCAACCCAATAGGCAAATCATGATGTTTCACTGTTATTTTTGATTAATTTTCATGTCTTTGATGATTATTAAGTTGGAATATTATCTTTGAAAGGCATTTGTGTTTTGCTTTCAGAAGTGTAATTTTTCATGTTCTTTAGGTATTTTTTACCTTCTTCTCTCTATAACATGGCTGTTGAGAATGCAGACCCTGAAGTCAGAACACCTAAGTTTGAATCCTTACGTGGACACTGTACAATATTTGGTAAGTTTCTTAAATACACTAAACCTCCTATATAAATACGTAATATTAATATATTATACATAAACATATTGTAGTATTTATTTTACGTATTATATATAGTATTATATTTATATGATATATAAATATATAATATATCATACAGTATTACATATACCTAATCAGTTTATATTATACATAATATTTAATTACTTATGTTTATATTTTATATTTATATATATAAAATTTTTCTGCTTAATTCAATTTTATATATATATAAAATTGAGATTTCACATCCAGGGTTGTCTATGTATTCAACTGCTCTCACATAATGGTAATTTTTTGTCATTTTATTCACATAAGTACTGTACAGCCTTTCTAAAGTTTGATTCTAAGTATATTAATATGTTTATGATGTTTTGATAAGGTATTTTTCTATTTTGTTTTCTATTTTTATTGTCAGCATATAAGAAAGCAAATATTTATATGCCATCATTCTTTCACCTAAACATCTGAGTGAACACTTGTTATTCTTAATTTTTTGAAAGTTAATTATCTTTGTTTTCCTAGGCAAGCATCATAGCATCTATAAGATAGTAAATTATAATTTTGCCTCTACATTTGTACTACTTTACTCTACTTTTCTTTTTCCTAAAATAATTTCCAGGATAATATAACTACTTGCAATGTAATTTTAAATCTTCTATAGCTTTGTTTCACCAAATCCTTGCATTTTGAAATCTTTTCTCTGACACCTGTCCTTTATGTCTGTGTCCATCTTAAATAGCCATTGTTTTAACTTATAAATAAATGCACTCTTTGATTTCCTTAAAAGCACAAAGTTTATTTTTTCCAATGTTATATCTGTTTTCTATGCTAAGATTGAAATAAATTTATTCGAATCTATTTGAAGATAGTTGCAGGAGGAAGAACCTCTCCCTCTACTGGTCTCTCTGCCTTTACCTCCTGCAGACAAAAGGCAGAACAGATATTTCTGGTTCTTCTGTTCTGACCACCCTTCCCCCACTTTCCAGGTCTCCGTTAAAAGAGTCAGGAATAATATCAGAGTTTGTTTTGCCCAGAGATCAAGAGAGTAGTTCAGCCCTCCACATGCTATAGGGAAAACAAAACAAAACAAAAAAGCATTCTTTTTCTCACTTCCACATCATAACTATGAGGAAAGATGTGGTCCTTGAAGTCTACATCCTCCTGACAAGACTACCACACATTGAAGCCTCACCTCCACTTTCTAACTTGCAGTCACCTTGGCTTATCTCCTGTTGCTCTTTTCCAGATCAAGTCAGTCTCCAAAAACAGCCCAAGATGCCCTGATATTCCCTTAACCCAAGTGTCAGATGGCTTATTGGTGAGTGGGGCAAATAACTTTGCCAACACTTCACTTTCCTCTCCTCTGATTTATTTCCATTCCCATCACTCATCACCTACAGGCAAGTCATATATATGATTTATGTTGTTGGTCTCTCTCCAGTAGACCAGGCGCCCCACCAAGAGAGAGATATTTGTCTATTTGGGTCATCACTGTATCCTCATGATCTAGAAAAGTACCAGCTGCATAGTAGAAATGTAATAAATATTTGCCATTTGTTGAATAAGTCAATTAATGAATCCATTTCTCATTCTCTCCTTTAACTTTTCATATTGTTTTTAGTGTGGTCCAGTTTGTACCTTATTTTCCATTTACACTTTAATGAAGTCATGTTTATTTTGAACAGTTATGAATATATACTGTGAGTATTTTTCTTTGGGTTCCCTTCATATGTATCTGGGTGGCCTATGAATCTTGTTTTAGATCTAAGGGAATTTGCAGGGTGAATCTTTTCTTAACTTAGACCTTCCATGATCTGGCAGGACATGAGAGGGAGACCACACAATGGTCAGGTCCAGCAGGGAATTAGACTTCTCTCAGTAGAGTCTATTTCAATTTATCTTCATTGTTGCTGTCAAGACAATGTCAACAAATGAGGTCATGAGTCTTCTTGTGGATTTCTGTTCATCTTAGTCTTTTTACAGGAACATATATCTGTCTTCTGCATCGTTCCTATGCTTACTACAGCCCATAGAAGTGTCCAACCCTATTGGGAGTTTCTCATCCAATTCAGTGTCCTTCCAATACATGAAAAGCTGTGTTGAAAGGAGCTTTAAACTTTCTACTTAGTGTCTCCATGAATGAATTTCCAGACTGAAAATAAGAGGGGTGCAGTTTCATGATTTCAGTCATTCAGGAGGGTCTTGCTTACCTGGTCTGTTAATTTAGTTTCAGCAAAGAGTTTTCAAATTATATATCTACTCTTCCTTCTTTCTCAGGCTTTTAACCTGAGGCTCTACTTTCTACTGTCCCAGGTCTTAGGTAGCACAATGCAATGGGAGAATCCAAACCCCAGCACACTCAGGAACACTGAAGAATGTCATATCTCAGTCTCTGCAACGATGTTGCTTTTTGTGAGTAACTTTGGCTCTTTTAGCTTATCATAAAAATAATAAATTAAAATGAAGAGATTCCAAAAATCATTCTCTTTTGTTTAACTTTGTCCATAACCAGACACATATACAGTAAGTCTGCTACATACGAATGAGTTCTGTTCCGAGAGCATGTCGTAAGTCCAATTTATTCATAAGTCTAACAAAGTTCGCCTAGGTACCCAACTAATACAGTCGGCTATATAGTACTGTACTGTAATAAGTTTATAATACTTTCCACACAAATAATACATAAAAAACAAACAAAAAATAAACATTTTTAATCTTACAGTACAGTACCTTGAAAAGTACAGTAGTACCAGGTACACCACTGCTGCTTTTACACTTGCTTCTGGACATCCTGGGCCTGAAATAAAGACACTGTACTACTGTCCTCTATACAGTACTGTACGGTAAAGTACACAAAAGTACAACCACTTGTAGAGGATACACGCAAGTGACAATGTACCCCAGACATGTGAACTAACTTACGTTATTGGACATGTGAACACACGCTCGCATCCTTGCAAGTTCACAATTTGAAGGTTCATATGTAGGAGAGTTACTGTATTTTAAATGTACAATGAATTAGCTTGTTATATGAAGAATTTACTCCAATGGAGAATGCCAACTCTAAGAATACATTTTTACATTTTATTTTCTTTTACTTTGCCTAAACACACAAGGACTTGTTCTGTGTGAGTGTGTGTGTGTGTGTGTGTGTGTGTGTGTGTGTGTGCCTGGGTGTTTGTTTATATGTATTATCTTCTCATCTGATATGACAGATTCTAGACCATAACTTTTTTGAAAGTGCTAAAAGAAATCATGTACCAGGTCTCTGCAGATAATCATATTCATTCAAGTTACCTTGGTGATTTGACTTTTTAAAGTGTATTGCTGAAACAATATAAATTCACTGAGTTGCATGACAAATAAATTACCAGTTTGAAGTGTTGAATGCCTAAAGAAATTTAATCATGGTGTTTCAGATAAATTATAGTTACAGTGTGCTTTCTGTTCATAAAGTAACTTATAATTTCTGTTCAGTTCAACAAACTTGCTGAGTATTTACTCTGCGCCCAACACTTCGTTTTCTGTGGGAGACAATGAGGAAGAAGAGACAGTCCTTTGCCCTAAGAAACACACAATCTGTTGTATTCAGAGGGGTAAATGACTTTTTTTGGTTTCTTCTTCACTAAGGTGTATGTGTCAAGGGTCACAGCAAAGATTCTGTAGCAAACATCTTCAGATCATGAGATTTCATCAGGTCCTGAGATTTCTTCAGGTCTATGGTTTCCTCTGTTGGCTTGAAATTTTTTGTACCTATTGTATTTCCCAGATTTTGGTCTGTCTACTTCATACATCAGTTTTCCTCATTTCCTAATCAAGGTATAGTCTATATTTCTGAGCACTGAGGTTTGCAGTAGAGATGAATGGTAAGTAACACAGACAGAAGTTCAATCTTCCTGGAATTAGAGTCTCATCATGGAATGACATGGCCAGAGTATATGATTTCTTTACCTAGAGTGATGGTGGTGATGACAGTTCATTTTTCTGGCACTTGTATGCTAAAGCTCATCTTAGGAAAAAGAGATATTATGCTATTTAAATAATCCATAACTAGTTAAATTCTAAACTACAGCCTTGGGCACTGATAGTATAAATGCAGAAAATCCAAAAATAGTATCAGCATAATTTCATGACTGATAGGGTGTGGAGTATGAAGGAGATGGAGAGATATACATTATCTGGAGGAGTTTTGTCCTAATTTCCTTGGTAAATGTGGATCCTATTACCTAAAGTAGGGAATAAAGGAAACAAAGTGGCGATGGGGCATGATTTAGGGAGAGTATAAGCCATTTTAATTATGTTAAATTTGAGTTATTAGACGGTCATTTAAAAAGTTCTATTAAAGAGAGAGTTATATTTAGAAAAGTCTAAATCTCAAAGAGAAAATCAAAGTCATAGATGAATTAGTAGACTTCATCTGCATTTAGTTACCAATTCTGCCAAAGAGTGGTTTAAGAAAAGTATGTGAAGTGTAAACCATTATCATTAGTCCTGTTATTTCAGATGAGGACTAAAATGGAATGAAGTTTGTGTCGCTTAAAAAATTTGTGAGTTGAAACCTAATCTACGTAATGGCTTTTGAAGATGTGCCTTCAGGAGGTGATTAGCTCATGAAGATAGATCCTCATGAATGGGATCAGTGTCCTTATAAAAAAGACCCCAGTATTTACAAATGAATCAACAGACAAAGGATTAATCTCCAAAATATATAGACAGCTCATGCAGTTCAATATTAAAAGAATAAACAACCCAATCCAAAAATGGGCAGAAGACCTAAATAGACATTTCTCCAAAGAAGACATACAGATGGCCAAGAAGCACATGAAAAGCTGCTCAACATCACTAATTATTAGAGAAATGCAATTCAAAACTACAATGAGGTATCACCTCACACCAGTTAGAATGGGCATCATCAGAAAATCTACAAACAACAAATGCTGGAGAGGGTGTGGAGAAAAGGGAAACCTCTTGCACTGTTGGTGGGAATGTAAATTGATACGGCCACTATGGAGAGCAGTATGGATGTTCCTTAAAAAACTAAAATAGACTTACCATATGACCCAGCAATCCCACTTACGGGTATATACCCAGAGAAAACCATAATTCAAAAAGACACATGCACCCTAATGTTCATTCAGCACTATTTACAATAGCTAGGTCATGGAAGCTACCTAAATGCCCATCGACAGATGAACGGATAAAGAAGATGTGGTACAATGGAATATTACTCAGCCTTAACAAGGAACAAAATTGGGTCATTTGTAGAGATGTGGATGGATCTAGAGACTGTCATACAGAGTGAAGTAAGTCAGAAAGAGAAAAATAAATATCATATGTTAACACATATATGTGGAACCTAGAAAAATGGTACAGATGAACCGCTTTGCAGTGCAGAAATAGAGACACAGATGTAGAGAACAAACGTATGGACATCAAGAGGGGAAAGTGGTAGGGGGTGTTGGTGGGGTGGGATGAATTGGGAGATTGGGATTGACATATATACACTAATATGTATAAAATAGATAACTAATAAGAACCTGCTGTATAAAAAATAAATAAAATAAAATTCAAAAAAAAAAAAAAGAGACCCAGAGAGCTTCCTCAGCCTTTTCTGCCATGTGAGACTACAGCAAGGAAATAGCCATCAAAGAACCATGAAGTAAGTCCTCACCAGACACCAAATTTGCCAGTGTCTCAATCTTGGACTTCCTAGAATGTAGAACTGTGAGAAATACATCTCTATTTCTTAAGCCACTTAGTTTATGATATTTTTATTAGAGCATCCTGAATGGACAGACAAAAACACTAATGTCCAAAATAATTGACTTGACTGCAGTCATGTAGCAAATTAGCACTACAGCTCAGATCCATTATTATTATTTTTTACTATATTATTGCTAATTTTGAAAGAGCACCTGAAAGAGGATGATGATAGACAGATAGATAGATAGATAGCTCCTTCATATTCCTTGAAAAATTACTATGTGACAGACTATAATAAATTTTTATATGTATTATCTTATATTCACAACACTGCTAGAAGTAAGTCAATTTTTTATACACATTTTAGGTAAGAGAACACTGAAATCCAGAGAAGCTAAGAAATGGATCAGTCAGGATGCTAATCCTGATTTATCTAACAATAAAGGCATTCTTCCTCTGACACCTACACCATATTCTTCTGCCTTTCATCTGCCCATCCACTCATCCATTCATCTACACAACATATAGACTAACCAACCAAATAATATTGTTAAATGCATTTTCTCTATGGGTTATTGTCCTTAAATAACCCATGGCATAACATAGAAAACTGAAAAATTAGAAATTATTTTATAGTTTGCTATTAAGCTGTTTCCAGGAAATTACTAGAATATTCAGGATGGAATGCAGACCAGTATTACTACTACTGTTATTAGCAATGAAATGTTTCTTTTGTAATTAATAATCACATAAAAAAAGAAAAAAATAATAATCACATAAATATTTCAGTTCAACAAAAAGTCAATAAGGAACTTATCACTTACATTATCAATGATTCTCTTCAATTAACAAATTTGTACCAGGACGTGATAAAACATGCATGTCCTCTTGGAAGGAAGTTTTAAAGAAAGATGTAATATTTAGGTGATTGGTTTTTGATTTATTATTATGTAAAAGTGTAATAGACTTGCTCCCTCTTGTGATGATTATTGTGACTATCCTACTCATTGGAATAGTCCATTTTAGCCCTGGGTTCTTGGATGCAGAAATTCTCTGTTTCACTGGGGGCCTTCTACTTCAGAGCTGTGATAGTCAATATTTCGCTAAGCATTCATTTGTTCTATCCCTTTTTTTTTGGTGATATTTTCTTCTTAGAAGCATTTTCAAATATTGACATCAGTTCTAAATGGTGAGGCACAATTAGACATTCAGTGCTGCTAAAGACTCTAGGACAGTAAGGTCAAGGACCAAAGTACTATATTCCTCTTGATATCTCCTAGTACCATATGTAGAAACTTGTACTACAAAGGAAACCCCATCTCTGAGCTGTCACTCCTGAAGGAATAGCAGTGAAGCCCAAGGTAAGGGATAACAAGCATCCTCCTGTGAGAAGGGCCTTGGCAAAGTGCCAGGGGCTATTAGCTTCACGTCTGGAGTCTGGCCAGTATTAAATTCAAGCTGGGAGGCAAACTAGGATTAGAATCCAAAAGGAAAGGTCTGCAAGAGAGAACCAGTAAGCACAAAGTATAGCTTCGGGGAAATTTGATCTACATTACCATGATAGAGCTCAGACTCTTTTGAAAATTTAGATACTTATCCCCAAGGGAGTTCTCCACTTAGTTTTAAGGACATAGTACTCTAAGCCAGCTACCTGACTGTAAGTTATTTGTTTCTATATCTATGGTGTGATACTATTTTAATGATTTTCATACTGTAATCAAGAGACTACAATATATTCATCAAAATAAGATGTGCTCTGTTATGAGATCCCCTAGGAGGCAAACAGAGTGCTTGGTTATGCTGTACAATTTGTAGCATTTATTGAGCACCTACTCTGTTCCAAGTACTTTCCATACTTGATTTCATGCAATTCTTACTGCAGAACCTAGATACTAGATATTATTAGACTCATTTTTACCGATACGGAATCCAAGGCCTAGAGGCAGCTTAAGCCACTTGCAATGGTCCAGAAATAATAAATGGTGAAACCAATATTCAAAGTAGTCTTGCTGTTTATCACTATTATGCATTACAAAACTGTTTTCATGGTTCAAATTTATTTTACAATACCTCTCACAAAGCCAGGTGAGACAGAGTACTGGTCCCCAAAAATAAAATCAGGCAAATAAAAACATTACACTTCTTGGTGTACTAGAAATCATATTACCCTTCTTTGATCCCTCACCTGATTTATAACATTTGGCTAGAGATTACTTTTGGTGAAGTTCTGAAATTAAAATTAAAATAGAATCAGTCCCCCAAAGTTAACAATTTCTCATTGTAAGAAATATTTTAAAGCATGCTGTACACCCTATGAGGATACTAAAAAGTTTTGAGTAATGATAGCGTATTTAACCTTGTACTGTTACTGCTGTTGATAATAATAACTAATGTCTATTATTAATTTACAGTGTTTAAAATGTTTTTATTTCTTTGCTTCACAAAATCAAGTAAACTCTCAAGGGTCTACTTTGAAGATGAGTCATTTGAACATCTAAATTAGAATAATACATCATCTCAAATGAATCAAATACATAAATATAAAAATAAGTACATAATGATTTCATATTAAGGTAAACGATGCATCTTAAAACCCTTTGTAAACTCTAAAGTTCTACACCAGTGTAGGAACAATTATTAATCTTATAATAAGTCAAATGTTTTCTTAGGGAAAGGATTCACTCAACAATGTCTGGATAGGTGGCAGCTTAGCCTCTAGGGATATGGAATCTCAGTGCCCTTTGAAGCAGCTCCCTCCTTTACAAACATCTTCCAAGTAGTGAGAGAAAGTACTTCCCCATATTAGGTCCAAATCTATTTTGGTACATGTTATGGTTTTAGCAAACCAATAAATACTACCCATTGTTTCTGGAGTTTGGAAATATTGAGCACTAGAAAAAAGAATGGTGATAAAGCTACTAGCTTTGTGATTGATAAGGAGAATTAGAAAATGCTGCTTGACCCATTGCCACAACTAAATCCTCTAATATGTTCTCCTCTGCTAAATAGAACCTTGCCCAAAAAGCTACAGTTTTTCAGGCATGTTTACCTCATGGATCAGTAGAGAAACATGTGTCACTTGAGGATTAGCCACTCAAAAATAGAGCAAGGAAGGGATGGAGATATAAATACTCTCTCTCCATCCATACCAAGATAAATCACTTACAGGAAAAGTAACAAGGGAAGCCTTTGAAAGAAGAAGAGAAAGCCTATTGCACCTACTAGAGAGTGGACAATTTATGGAAATCATCCATATGGAAACAGGAGGAAGAAAAGGTAAGAGCTTCTTTGTAACTTAATTTCCCAGGTTTAGCTCCTTAGACTGTTAATCTTATCAATTGATTCTATGGCTGACCAGACATGTGGCTGTCCCCATAAGGAAACTAGAACAATTGTTTTTTTAGGGCAGTCTTTCATCTTCATTCATGAGTCTTTTCTCTCACTTCCAAGCATTGTTCCTTTTTTTCTTTTGAGAACAACTGGTGGACAGTTTATCCGTTCTCCCTTCACCAAGGCTAGATAGGACAGAACAGTAATTTGAATTAATCCTAAAACTCTATTGTACCCAAGGCCCAAAATTAATCTCTCATTCTTTGATGCACAGCTACTCTGTACAACATATAATGCTTCAGTGGTTAAATGGTAACTTCATATGGCAGCTTAAAAGTACTCATTAAGTACAATATTCTCAACACAAAATACTCCCAATTTGCATGTGAACACCTTCCCACTATCAAATCCTCACAGAAGACATAAAGCTTGAATATTCCATGTTGTTTCTCTTTCAGGTTAAATTAACAATACCATGCTTTATCCATTCTTCATTCTGGTCCAGTCTTACTCAGAATCTCAGAATGGGTGTAGCTGTCTCTCAATGTCCAAAGGTGAATTAATTCCACATCGGCTCTCTCTTGTAGCTCACTTTTAAGAGTTCAGATGTTAATAGGACAATATAGACCTCCTCATCGCCAGTCCTACACTTTCTACAAGCAAAGACAGAATGCTATCCATTCCCAACACTGTTTCGTGTATTCATTTATTTTCTTATTTCACAAATATTTATTTAGAGCCTACTCTGTGACAGATACTTGCCAGAAGTTAGGGACACAGCAATGAACAAAACAGACAGAAATTCCTTCACTCATGGAACTTACATTTAATTGGGAAAGGCAGAAAACTTTAAGGTATATAAGCAACATATATGTGGATTTGCCAAGAAGACAAAAGGTACAAAACTGGGGAAAAGTCAGAAAATATATTGGAGGTGGGGTGACATTTAAAATAAATTAGCCAGGGCATGCCTCATGCCTCCATATATAAAGGAAAGACAATGTATAATTGGAGATAGATACCAAATGGATTTTCATGGATGGCTGGGAGAGGAGAGAAATAACAGTGGACAATGGAGATAAAGAGGAAAGATATAGAAATGAAATAAAATCAAGAGTCCTTCCTGGACTATAAAGATAGCATGTGGGCTTCCCTGGTGGCGCAGTGGTTGAGACTCCGCCTGCCGATGCAGGGGACACAGGTTCGTGCCCCGGTCCGGGAAGATCCCACATGCCGCGGAGCAGCTGGGCCCATGAGCCATGGCCGCTGAGCCTGCGCATCTGGAGCCAGTGCTCCGCAACCGTAGAGGCCACAACAGTGAGAGGCCCACGTACCACCCCCCAACCCCCCCAAAAATAAAAGCATGTCACGAACTGAAAACTATCTGCATCTACTCTAAAAAAGGATTCTTAAACTCTATGAACAGTTATTCCAAGTACAATTATGTCTCAAAAGCCAGTACTTGGTGCAAAGTAGAGCCATGATGAGGGTAACAATCATGAAGCCCACTGTCAATGTTCGAGAGACTGCAAACTTGGAAAAATTGTTGCTTTCTGTCTCACCACGATACCAGTTAGTCAGTTTGTGCTAAGCATCCGGAAACTAAAACCTGTGAACTTAAACGCTGTTCAGGAAAATCTCCTATTGAGAGGAGTGTTAATTACAACCCATGCCTACTCTCAGAGAATGACACTAGGGATATTCCTTGTTTTCTTGCAAAGGTGGTTGGCAGCTCCAACCACCACATTGTCTAACTCTCCTTTCACATTTCAAGCTTCCGAAGTTTATTTCCCATCTGAGTCCTGGACTTCTGGTGTCTTGACTCAGCACTGAGTGTGGGCTTCTTAAGGCTGAAGCTCCTTCTCATAAGCAGCCACTTTTTGCCTCATCCCACTGTGCCCCCTGGTCTGGTCTTTGCCATGGAATCTCCCAGGAGTATGAGAAACTGTCTGCTAGGGACAATTTTGTTCTTGTCACCATATTTGTTTCTGTTGGAGTATCTCTCCCTACAGGATCCCTGCAGGATCCAAAACAAAAGCTGCAGGGGATGGTTATGAAGCCTGCGTCTTTAGGCACCTAAATGAGCCTATTAGTTTCGGTCATTTTTTAGCGTACCCCAGAGAGGATCAGTACCTTTGTTGTAAACTCCTCAAGACCCTGTCTTCCTTCAGTTTTTGAGCATTTCAAACTTCAAGTAACATTTTTGCTACATCTTTTGCAGCAGAATGGGGTAGGACCCTCATGTCTTATTTACATCTAGGTTTCTTTTTCCCCATGCTCTTTTAAGGAAGGTTTGATAGTTTAGTCCAGTTTAACCATTTTTCTTTTTTTTTTTCTGTTGCTTCCTTTTCTTCTCTATTATGCTAACACACTTTATTGGATCTCAGCAGCATCTTTCCTTTTTTCCTTTCTTTTGAGGCACAGGGAGTTATCTTTGTATAATCCATTGTAGGTTGTCATTGTAATGAGAGGTACAAAGCAAATGATTTGTGGGGCTGACAAAAAGCATCATCCCAAACAATCCAATCCTCTCTCACCCTCCTAAGTAGGATAACCCCACCTTGACAGCATTCTCCTTTCAGATTAACATTAAAAAAAGACTGTTCTTGATTTGCTATTGTTCTGTGCCAGTCCCTTGGGGTGGCGCTTGATCCCTATGCCTTCCTTATAGTGTTTATCCCTTTCCTGCTTACTCAAGGCAATGGGATAACTGTATACCTAACTACCACAGCTGAGCGGCTTATAAAACACTCGCAATGGCTTTGTGTAGCCAGTATCCTTCTTGATCTTTCCTTCTCAAATCAGTACAAATTTTCTGTCATCACTTCATACAGCTGTTCTGATCTATTATGGATGTTTTCCCTTTTATTGTGACACAGCTCTTAAAGGCCTTAGATATGTCCTATATCTGGTTTCCCTCTGGGGGTCTCTGCACTCTGCTCTCTGGAATGAAATCTTTTGGTTATGTATGATTGGGGGGGGTGGCGGGCGGAAACATCATCCTCTCTGATCTAGTAGCTACAAAGATGCCTGTCTCTTTCTGCAACTCGCTTCAAGGGCATTCAGCCCAAGTGAATCCTCTTTCCCTATTCATATTTGTCCAGTCTGGACTCTATGATCCAAATTTTACCTCACAAAACTGCCCCTCTTCCTGCCCAAGCATGTTGCTTTCTCTAAAGCGTCTGTTATTCTCCACTGCTCCCATTGTGATAGAAAGACAGAAACATAATGTTTAAGCCAATTCATTTCTGAGAAAATTCAATTCCTAGAGATGGAGTGAATGTTACAGAAACAGGCCTTTTTTGTTTTGTTTTGTTTTTTCTTAATTTTTGAGAAGTCATTTGTTTCATGGAGTTCCTCTCTACCTTTACTTATAAAGACCTATCCCTTTTTATGTATTCATTAGTAAAATCTACTGCCCTTTTGTTCATGCAGCTGTGTCTTTATCTAAAGCCATTATTCAGAGTATGCGTCCTGACTTTCTATGAAAGCAAAGGCTCTTGAGCTTATGTTGAACTTAACTGCAATGATAATGTTAAGTCACTGCCTGAGGCTCTTGCAAAAAAACTCAAGCTGGAAGCAAAAATCATCTCATCTACTAAAGCCCAAAACATTCATTGAGGAGTCTTAATTGGGCCCAAATCTTTCCCCTGTTACCTGCTCCCTGACTCAAACCCTACTATGTAAGTCAGATCAATGTTCACTACCATGGTCTATATGAGAAGGCCCCTGGATGTGCTTATTAAGAGCTCAGGGGGCATCAATCAGGCCCTCATCTTTTAAAACATAGCTTCATGTCTGTAACTAACAGAAACTAAGGGGAGCTGTGATCCACATTCAAAAAGACTTTAGTGATGTGAACTTACTAAAGCTTAGATTTGAAAGCATCTCATCCTGGCTAAGCCAAAAACCTCAGTCTGTCTGAATTTTATGTACATAATTCTGTCCCTAATTTCTAAGATTCTGAGCCCTTGCACCCTTTTATAATAGCATCCTATGTTCTTCTACTCAAAGTAGGACCCATTTGTGAGGAATCAGAAAGAGAACTAATGTGTTATCCTTATTGCTAATAAGCTGACAGGAACACAGTCTTAGATCTACTGCCAACAGACTTTGAATTCTCCCTCTATCTGTTACTTAAACTCACCCACCCAGTCCCTGGGAGTGCTGGAAAATTCAGAACCTTACATGCTTCAGAGACTACCTTAAAAAAGAGCCTGTGTTCTTGGCTCTAATTCTATGTGTGTCCTTGGCTGGGTCACGGTGCCCAGATATTTGGTCCAACACTATTCTGATGTTTCTGTGAGGGAATTTTTAGATGAGACTTCCAACAAAATCAAGGGTTTTGAGTAAAACAGATTACTCTCCATAATGTGAATGGACCTCATCCAATCAGTTGAAGACTTTAATAGAACAAAAAGGTTCACCTCCTCTAAGCAAACAGGACTTATTTTGCCAGCAGACTGCCTTCAGACTTCATCTGCAACATGGGCTCTTCCCATTTAGCCAGCAGACTGCTTTTGAACTAATACTGCAACTTTTCCATGAGTCTCCAGCATGTCAGCCTCCCCCATCAGATTTTGGACTCACCAAGCCTCCACAAGCACATGAGCCAATTCCTTAAAAAAAAAACTTCTCTGTATAACCACATCCCATTGGTTCCCTTTCTCTGGAGAACACTGAATATTACAGGAGCCCCAGAAGGGAATGTTACTGTACATTTTCTGTTTTTTTTTTCTCAAACTCATCATCTCACAGCTTGATGAATCTTTCTACCTCCCTCACCAATCAGGGAATGGGACAGAGAAATAGGCCAGTGGTGGTTTTCCCATGTTTTTCTCCCAGATTAGGGGGAATATGGAAGCCTGAGAAGAGGGGAATGAGCATCTTCCCAACTCCTAGAGGGACACAGATCCAGTTTAATCTTTCTTCCACTCAACTTATTTATACTTATATATGTACTCACATATATTTATTTTTGCCAGTTTTAATCCTCATATACATTTATCTGCTTCCAGACTAAACAGAGAACTTTTAATCTTTTGCTTCTTTGGCTAAAATTGATTCACTTTGCATCTGAGTCACAGCCCAGGCACCAGGTGTAAGGCACCAAATGCAGACTTTGATTTAGACAAACCTGATTTCAAAACACAGGTGCTCCCATTTGTATATTCTTTGGCATTAAGGTGTAGAATCTCTCTGACTTACATACTTTCCATATATAATCTCTAAGTAAGTTAGAATCTTTCTAATTTACTTATTTCCTCTGTTGTAGATTTGAAATAATAGCAATCTACCTAACAGAGTTTTCATGAGAATTAAATTAGGTAATAATGTCTTACAGTGTCTAGAGCATGGTTATGAGTTATTACTGAATTTTTGAGGTTATGAACATGCCCTTATAAAAAGAAGATTGAGGATTCCCCAAACTCTGCTTAGTCAACATGGGCGTTACTATTCTGCTAGTTTCTGAGAAAGACACTGTCAAAGGTTCTTTGCTTGATCAAACTTTAGTCAGGCTCCTGAATCTTCTCCTAGGCCTATCGTTGCCCTTCCTTGTAAAATCCAGTTTTGGCAAGAACCTTAAGTCAGTTTATCAAGAATCCCTTACCCTTGGTATCTGCTCACCCTGGCCTATCTTAATCAGGACTCCTGTTAGGTTAGTTTAGCCAGAATCTCAGTAATTTTCCATTCATTGCTGCAAATTCCCACTGTCTCTGTTCTGTTCAAAAGGGAGCCCAGTTCTTTTTCCCTTTGCAACAGCCCTAAATAAAATTTTCCTTCACCACTTTAACTGCCATCTGGATCTGGTTTACTTTGACAACATTCACAAAGGGAGAAGAGGAAAACCAAAGCAAATTGCACTTTATATTTAGCAGAGCTTTTGCCTAAAATTCCAGAGTAGAGTTCTCTGATGAATTAAGCAGGAGGACGTGCCTTAAGTTGCAGCTCTCTCTCTCTCTCTGTCTCTGTCTCTCTCTGTCTCTCTCTCTTTCCCTCCTTCCCTCCATAGGTACAAACAGTACCATTAGCTTAATTAGTTATAAGGCAGTGGAATGGAGGATATGAAAGTACCAGAGTGTAGAATAGATCAAAGGTTGAGAGAGATCAAGACAGCTGGCATACATATACTGAATTTTGGCCTACATGAGACCCTGTCTTATTAGGTCCAATGTGTCTTAAGTACACAGAGGAAGAAAACCATCATATGCTGGGGGCGGGGGGTGGTGTATGTTGGTTTAATAACCACACTCACTAGAAAATGTCCCAATCAAAGGGTGCTGACCCATCTACTTTAAAACTCCTGAATTATTGGCAAGGAGAAGGTGATGGAATGCCTGTTAGAAACGGCACAAGTGAGAATCTTATGTATCTTGATTATCTTCTCCTTGAAACGTTGTGCTTTCAATTCCTGAAAAGAATATACACTTCTTATCTAGGTACCACTTATCCTAGGATTTTACTCAGTAAGCATATCTGTAATCTCACCAATTTAGAGAATGGACATTGTATTAGGCTTTTTACGAACAACTCGTTCAAGTAAGAACATGAGGGGGCCAGCTCAGGAAATTGTAAAATCCAGGGATTGTGTGGCTTCAGGAATAAGTAGATCCAGGTGTTTGTGACACAATCAATTCTTGTCTTTTACTGTATCTTTTATCTCTACTTTCCTCTCTATGAGCCCCATTCTTTGATATTCCTGCCACGTGTCAAAGTGACGCAGTCAGCACGTCCAACTGTATATAGCACTTATAATTCCTCATGTAAGAAGAGTGAACCATTATCTTTCAACATCTGTACTACTTACTGAAGTGTCATGTACCCTGTCTAACCCATGTGTTTGCTTCTTCATCTAATATTTGGTCTGGAGTGATAGGGCCCTCTCACTGGACAAGGTGGTGAATGATTACCATGTCTTAACAGATATTCCATTTGTTTGAGGAGTCTTCCTTTGTTTAGAGAGTTCCCTCTATAATGAATCCAGCCTCTCCAAGATAGTACCCTGGAATGCCCTTTTCTAGCCTCTTTTGCATCCAGGGATGAGGCCGAATACTACATTCAACCTGTCAGATTCATCCACATGAAATTAATTCAGAATAGAACAATGGGAGATGCCATTTGGAACGCATCCATAGCATGGATAGCTGTTGCCATCATAGGATTTAGAGTTGTTTAGCCAATGTCTTAGGGTTCATTTCTGGCCATTCATCCTTAAAAATGAATGATCCTGTGACACTCTCAGATATTCTTTGTGCCACCTAATAATAAGAAATTCATTTTTTTTGCTACATTAGAAAGAGTTGATTCAGATGTTTGCAATTAACTACTCTGACTGTTATAGCGGACCTGGACTGGTGGTCACCCTGCTGATCGGAAGTGGAGGTTCAGTTTGATATCCATAGTGCATTGACATGGATTGGGAAATGGTCAATTCTCCAATGAAGGCAATGCTGGACTGTCAAGAAGTCTCAGATACCCACATAAATCTGACACAATATACCAGAAGTATTCAGTTATGAAGTGATTCATTGATTTGTTAAATAATGAGAAACTCTCTGGAAATCCTCTGGTGAAAGTAACATTTCCGTACTTTCATCTTCTTCGCTGACCCTGGCCCTTTAGGTGCAGCTAACCAGTGCAAATACTGCTGTGGCAGGTGTCTGAAACTGGTCCGATAACCAGGACCACACATTTAATTCCTCTCTCCCCTTCATCGTCCAACCCTGGCTCTTGAATACTAGTTCCTTTTATCAATATTTAATTGCTTTGCTTGATTCTCTTCCACTTTTAGGGGACCTACTTCCTTCTTTGGCCTTTTGGGATCTTTCATAATTTGTTTGCAATTCTGCATATTTCTGTGATTTGTGCATTTCACACAGAGGTTAAGTAAGTGTCCTGTCATTTTGGCCTCATTTGAATTTATTGCCTCTGGCGATTTACACTCTCCACCCCATAAGGGGAAGATGACTCAGGCGCCTCCTGTACCATACTGGTGTCCTTATTACTACTGAAATCCCCACTGTATTTTCTGTTATGGTGGGTGATCTAGACCCATTCCCTTGCCATTCTCTAAAGTATACCATTGAGCAATATATATCTATTATTCATGTTTATGGAAGATCCACCAAAGGAAATTTTCCAGTTGGCATCTTAATACAATTGGCCTTTGAGTTACTGCTGAAACCTCATCTTTTTTAGATCGATTTTCTACCAAATTTTGTATGGTTTTGTGACCGTTTTCAACTCGGCTTTTATAAGCCCAGTTAATGACGTTGCAACATCCTCTGGGGGTTCACTGGTCCCAGGTGCTCCTGTGTGGCAGATGTTAGAAAACATCTGGAAGATGTAGGGATTTGCATAGACAATAAAAACCATGTATATATGAAATAAAATAAGTGGATTTTATTGTATTTTATAACAAAGTTAAATTAATTGTTTGTGAATCAGTCTAACTCTTTAGGATGATGGGATGCATTGTGTCAAAGGAAGGTGCTAAGGGATGGCAGTGAAGAGACTCGGGTTCCAGTCCCCACCTGCCTCTAAGACTGTCACCTTGAGCAGGTCCTGCCGTCCATCAGGTGCTCAGGTTCTTGATCTGCTAAATGAGGGGTGTGGATTAAATCAGGTGTCAGCAAACATATTTTAATATAAATATTTTAGGCTTCGTGGGCAATATATTCTCTTTTGCGACTACTCAGTTCAGCATTTTAGTGTGAAAACAGTCATAGATAATATATGTTAATGAACACTGCTGTGTTCCAATAAAACTTTAGGTACAAAGCAGCTGGTAGGCCAGTTTAATTCATGGGCCCTTGACTAAATGATCTCTAAATGTCCTGCATGTCTGCTCTAGTTTTACCTGATCTCAAACACATATAAGATATCTGTTGGAGCACAATTCCCCACATAATTTAAAAATGAGATTAGAGTAATGGTGTTTTATTTACATTAAAGTTGTCTTTTGTGACGTTTTCTATGATCCCTAGACCCTTGTCCTAGTTCAATACTACTACCCCTTCATTTTGCATGGGCACACACACGCATGCGTGCACACACAGCCTCCACACATGTGTGCACACACATGCACATACACATTTCTCCCACAAATTCAAAATGACCTGCCCTCAAACTGTTGCCATCTGAAAATCAGTTTTCTAAATGTGCTCATCACTTACAGGCAATTTTGATAAATCCTGAAGTATAGGCTGTGTCCCTGACAAGCTGACCTACTAACAACATCATTATTTCATCAATTCAAGAAATAGTTATTAAGCACTTATATACTTGGTATTGTGCTTAGAGCTGAGGATAAAATAGTGGGCAAACCAGGTATAGTCCATACCTTCATACTCTGGAAATGTTAAATTGTCCAGAGTAATTGATTTAACATTTCAATATCACACCAATAAAGTTTACTAATGTAGTTCTAAAAATACAGGAGAATGAACCAAAAAGACATGTTTTTTCCTTAACTTACCCCCGGATGACTTTGGTCCAATTCTTTAAGTTTTATGAGCTTTACCTTTCTAAATTGTCTTTTACAGTCTTCTGTACAGTATAGCTATATACATTATAGATGTACCTGCCTTAAAGGACATTTACAGAGCATAAAAGTGTTCATTCATGTAAAATGTTATCCACAAACTATAGGTTTGGAACACGTATCATGCTATTGAGTGAAGGCATTTTTTTAACCTGAATAATGTTACTTTACTTACTAAGTGCAAATGTATTTCTTTATTTTAGTAAAATGTGGGACTAAATTTCTTTATAGCCATAGGCCCTTTTATATTAAAATTGGCTTATTAATTGAGAACCAACCTCACTGTGTGCATTAGAGGAAAATAGATTTCTTGAGGATACCATTTGTACTAAAGTTACTATCACACTCACTCCTCCTTGACCTCTCTCTGCCAGATGGAGGTAAATTATGAACCAGCATTAGCAAATGCTGAAATGTGTTAACTTCAAAGATAAACTGGGCTTCCTTGGTGGTGCAGTGGTTGAGAGTCCGCCTGCCGTTGCAGGGGACACGGGTTCGTGCCCCGGTCGGGGAAGATCCCACGTGCCGCGGAGCGGCTGAGCCCGTGAGCCATGGCCGCTGAGCCTGCGCGTCCGGAGCCTGTGCTCCGCAACGGGAGAGGCCACAACACTGAGAGGTCCGTGGACAGCAAATAAATAAATAAATAAGAATAAAACATTAAGCTAATTCATTTGGCTAAATAATAAAAAAAATCATTGTGTTCAAATTTATTGGTTGATCAAGCTTTGTTCCTGGTACCTAATATAGATTATTACATTTTTTATTGCACAAATGCCCTGTTTGATATTTTCTCCATTTTAAAACAGGCTCGCAGTGAAAAAGCAGATGGACCAGGATGCAATCCCATGTTAGTCTGACTTTAAAACACCTGCTCTTTCCTCAAATTATACAGTGTTCCTTCTTTCTCTCTTTTCTTCTTCAGTTTGAATCTAAATTTAGTTTTCAATAGTCTAGAACCATCCCGGAGAGCCACTGAGATAACTTGGGCTGTATTCATATGAGAATCGAAAAACCTTCCTCAGGAAGAACTCATCTTAAGGGAGAGACCAGAGGCTGGAGTAGAGTTCAAATACAATGAAGCAGAATCAGAGGGGTGGGATGACCTTGAGAACATTCTACTCACATAGTCCTCTGGCCAATTACCATCCTCTGTTCCTACATCTCACCTTGGGAGTTGGGGCAGGGGGTGGTGGGAGCTGAAATGCAATAAAAGATAAAGTAATTCTAAAGAAGCAAAGACTTTGGAGACGTAACAGCATAGGTGGTCAGCATTCCAGATCCACAGGGGCACTTACCCTGTGTCCTGCCTGAAGCATGTTGAGGACATATCCTGGGTACAGACAGCAATACCCTTAATATTTGGCTCAATATCAATGTTCACACTCATAAGAGGTGTTGTGACCTTGTGGACAATAGCAGGTGCACTTTCTACAGGTGCTCATTAGAATTTGCCACTTCCTATTTTCTAAGAAAGAGTGAATAATTACACAGGTAGCTGAGATAAAAAAGAAGAAACAGATCCAGAACTGTCCAATAGAAATTTGCTATGAAACCAGGTTCCCTCAGGATCATCGGTGACAGAATTTTATATAAACACAAACATACACACCTATATATGCATATGCATACATATACACATGAGTATATACACATATATGTACACGTATTATATATAATATTTCCTGTGGTTACAGTCCTCAGTTCTAGATTCCGTCTTTATTCACCATTTCAGTTTACAGGACAGTCTTTGTTGTACAAAAATAGTGGCAAATTTATAGGAATTCCTTATTATTTTACATCCACTTACCATGTTCTTTTTAAAATTTTATAAATACATATAGATTAAAAATTGCAAATTACCCTAGATTACCCCCCATTCCCATTCCTAACCTCCCCAAAGTTTGCAGTATATCCTTCCAGTCCTTTGGAAAGTTAAATCTATGAATTCCTGCCTTCACTGATACAAGGGTAAGTTGGACTGATTACCAGGAAGGGAAAAAAAAACTAATTTATTCTTTCTTACACGTGGTGGAACCAACCCTAGACACCCAGCTTCACATTCTTCCCCTCAGAAAAGCACTCTGGTCTCCTGACACATACCTAGAATCAAAGATTTTTCTTCTGCAATTGAAAGGAAAAGAGAAAATAGAAAGAGCTCTTTAAAGGGATCTTTGTCTCTTGCCTGCCAACCTAAAACTATACCCCACTCCCTTTCTTTACCAAACTTCCGGCTTTAATCTCTGCTCTCTCTCCCAGGAGAGGCACTGAGGAAGTATCTGTCCATGTATTTGTAGGGAGATGAGTAGAGTCTTTAGGAGAACAACAATGTAGTGAAATTCCAAATCCAGTGTCATGTAAAGCCAAGACTTTAGAGGCATTGTTTACACTTTCTGATCCTTTGTTTCTCTCCACTGAAATGAGGTAAGTAAATACTCCACTTGTCATGTTCATGAGGACAAGGCTTTGTACTGTTTACCTCCAGGATAGGGCCTGGCAAAAGAAGATAACCACTTAATAAAAGAAAGAAAGTAGGAGTGGGAGGGTAGGAGTTAGGGGGGGTTGAAATAAAGAAAAGTATGAGAAGTGTCTGGTAAAGTGGCTGTGTCTCAGTAAACCCTTTAATTAATGCCATTTCCTAGTCACTTTCTCTTCCCTTCCTACCCCAGTGAGGATGTGACCAGAATTTTCTTCTAACTAGTCTCTCCTAAATGTATATATTTCATTGTTTTGTATGTTTACATCACTCTAGCTTTGCACATCCTTGGTCTTAGATGCCTAACAATGGTGTTGATGTAATAAGGAGATGTGATGTGGACCAACACTGAACATTTTATTTTACTTCCTCTCTTTATATCTCACAGGTAGTTGTGATTCATCACACAATGTTTGTGATCCATCATATACACCCTTATGCTGAGTTTCTCAATTACTAAAATGCTCAAAGTAAAACAACAAAAACAACAACAAAAACAGAGCTATCTTACATCCTTCATTTCCTCTCTCTCGTTTTTCCTCTCTCCCTCCCTCCCTCCCTCTCTCTTTCCCTTCTTTCCTCTCTTCCTTCCTCCCTCCCTCCCTTACTTCCTTTCTTCCCCTGCTCCTTCATTTCTTTTTCTTTCTCTAAAAGATCAATTTGTCTCTGCAATTTCCTTTTTCACTGGCTAATAGTCTTGTTGTTTTGTTTATGGAACACATTATGTTATGGGCTGAATTGTGTACCTGAACAAAAATGTGTATGTTGAAGTTCCAACCCCCAGGACTTAGAATGCAGCCTTATTTGGAAATAGGGCTGTTGCAAATGTAATTAGTTAAGATGAGGTTATACTGGAGGAGGTTGGACCCTTTATCTAATATGACTGGTGTCCTTATATAACAGGGAAATTTGGATGGACACACATACACACACACACAGGAGACAGCATGAAGGCAGAGATCAGGGTGATGCATCTACAAGCTAAAAAACGTCAAAGATTGCCAACAACCACCAGAAACCAGGAAAGAGGCCTGGAACAGACCCTTCCCCAGCACCTTCAGAGAGCAGGGCCCTGCTGACACCTTGAACTGAGACTTCTAGGCTCTGTAACTGCGAGACTATAAATTTCTGTTGTTTAAGCCAAGCAGCTTATGGTACTTTGTTACCGCAGCCCTAGGAAATTTACACTTTATAAGTTTATCTTTCTAGACTACTCTTTTAAACTGGTTTCCCCTTATTGACTCACTTCTCTCTTCAAACATTTATCTTTATGAAAGCCAAAGTGATCTCTAAAGTAATAAATATAATCACTTCCTCCTCTCCCTCTCCCCATGTCTTAAAATACCCTCATAACTCCATGTCACCCTGCAGTGAGGTCCACAGGGTGCTGTGTCCCAGCCCCACTCTCTCTCCCCAGTGCATGTCACCTAGTCCTTTTACTTTTTGAGCTCCAGAGACACAGGACACATCCGAGATCCTCTTGTCCCCTCTCCTGATCCCACTGTGGACAGACTTGAGTCTGAACGCCATTCCCTGAACTAGACTTGAATGCCACGAAGTGTCAGCCCCGATTTTCCTAATCACCTGTCATCCAGTTGTCATGCAGGGCACAGCAGACTTACTTTTCTATGACTTCAGGATTTATCTGGCTAGAAAGATTGGTATTTGTATATGTTATGTTCTGCTTAAATCCCCTTAGGCCAAGTATCATAAGCTTCAGTAATACATCAAGCAAACACATCAAAGAAAGAAAACTTTGCTGAGCTTCATCCCTGAACCGTTAGAAAAGTGTCCTTTGGCACGCTGGCAAAAAGCAGACTTTAGCCTGATGAGTTTTCTTTGCATTAATTCCTGATTTTAACGGCATTATGTGGAGGGGAAGGAGATGGCTCTTCACGGTCTTCAAAAATGGAAGGAAATTGAAAACCCTTAAAATCCCCATTATGCTTGAACTGCTCCCCTCCATTTAACTGTGAGCTTCAAATTTTTCATTATCGTCTTACTAGTAATTAACTCACCTGACCATATTCAACAAATAATAAAATGCAGTGGTAGAAGAAATTAGTCTCTAAGCATTCCCTAGAATTACTGAGAGAATAAGAGAAATAATATGTTCAAGACGGATTCCTCTCTCTAGAAAACCCACCTTACCTTCAGCCATCAGGTGGCTTTTCTGCTTGGAGTGATTTTTTCCAGAGTTCAATCCCTGGGCTCCTATAAAACTATTTTCTACACACAGACTTGCTATGGAACAGGTCTACAGAATCAAAATATTTTTTTGCACTCTAAGATGAAGGGAGAGCAAACTGTTTGGAATATGAAACAAGCAAGGGCACTTAAGAGATTCCTCAAAAGTAATTTCTTCCGGAATGAGACCGTTAGTATTGAAGTACTGAATATCTGCTTTCAGGACTTTCTCTAAGGTTTAGGGATACTTTTGTATCAGAGCCTAAAAAGGTGATGGGATTGTCAATGTTTCCCATTTATTTCTGCCTTGAATGTGAAGAGAAAAAAAAAAAAAAGATTATCTTTGATTCTCTGAAATAGGTGGGGTTAGATTGCAGGGAATGTGATTCGGGTTTTACAAAGTATGGGCTGAAATCAAACCATTCAAGCATCTTAATTCCATGGCTAAATCCACTCTGTGCTAATTAACATGGCAGAGTGATGCTGACTGAAGGATTAAGGAACTTTCCTGAAAGAACTTCACAAAATCTAATTTTATAAAACCTAAAAATGGTATAATGGGAGCCATGGATCTCATCGGATGCTTGCAGTAGGGTTGCTCAGGGAAATGGAAGCCTGGGAAGGATTTAAGGTGACAAGAAGAGCTGTTGTCAGAGCCACATGAGGGATGTTCTTTGCCTGCCCAGAAAGCCTCAGGTGTTAATCCCTCTATACCTGGAGCATAGAGTAGAGTAGTGGGTGGAGTTGAAGACTGAACACTCAGTTTGAGGACCTATATTGTTACTTGGTAATGGCTTTGAGCAAAAGGATTAACCTCCTTGACCCTCCACTTCCTCATACAAAGAATTGAAATTATAGTACCCTCTTTCAGAGGTTATTATGAGGATAGAATGATATAGTGAATATGAAACAGTTTGAAATAGTAAGTATACCCCTAATAATATTTACCACATGGCAGTCTTATATAAGCGTTTAAAGGTGTTTTAGCACATAACAAACAAATACCTGAGTATTATTATCATCCCTATTATGTGGATGAATTAATTGGCACCAAAATGTTTAGGTTTGAAAACTGTAAACTTAGACAGTGTGAGTATGTTATTATTATGATTATTTTTCCCGTTAATAATCACATTACTTCTCAGCAACATTAAGTGCAAAACTAGGATGGGACAAAGGGGAGAGAGTTAAATGTATAAATGTAAGTGGATAATATTAGGGCTCTTACTCTTTGATTTGACTGTTTTGCTTGTTCTGGGATACCCTGTTGTAGATAGACTCCAGATACACAGTCTACGAGTGTAGAAATAAGTAGAACTTGATTCAGTTGCGTCCACTTCTGTCCATCTGTGCCATCACTGACCCAGCCACCATCTCACCCAGCCTGCTTTCAAGAAACAAACTCCTCACTGAGCTTCTTGACTACAATCTCATTCTCCTGGCTAATCTCCCCACTGCATGTGATCTTCTAAATTATAAGCATGCTGTCCTTTATGGTTTATAATTGACCTTATGGCAAACTTTATACAATGTATGCTGTCTTACAAGACCCTTGATTACCTGGACAATTCCACTTCTCCACCTCATCCTCCAACTCTTCCTCTTCCCCTACTTCCCACCCTTCCCCTGCATCATCCCATGTTCCCAAATCACATGCTTTGCCTTCAGTTACAGTCACTTCAGCTATAACATGATATGTGCATTACTAAAAATCATAGCACTATGCAAAATTACACAATAAAAATCACAAGGTTGACAAGGCCTGGGGCAGAGCAAACTCGAACATTTCATTTGGGACACACGTAAAAAGAAGATAGAAACCTAGTAAAAGTGGGAATCTACCAAATGGTTAAGAAATGCATAAAAGTAACAAAAAAAGAACTTAACCTTAAAAATGACCTGAAGTATATTTAAGGACGTGAGGATCAGAAGGGTTCAGGTTGTGAACAATAGCAACATGGAGGAAGGAGGGTTACCTAGAAATGAAAGGAAAGTTGTCACACAGGATATGGAAGGGTGACTGTGGCCCAGAGCACTCACATTGGACCTATGTAGCTGGTAGATACTTGAGGCGATGCATGTGTGCATGTTGTGTATACCTACATAGCTCAGTGTAGTGAGGTGTGGGTTTTCTGCAACCACCAGTGTTTCTCAAGTAGAAATCACACTTAAGCAAATGCAAAATTCACTCATGCTCAAACTGTCCCCTGATATATCAATTGCATTGGAACAAATTCAGCTTTTCAAAGCAAGGGCTATAGCAGTCTGTGTTTGATGTGCTGTGATTCACCCTGCTCTGGGCATGTACCTGTTAGGCTTCTCTGTATGTCCCTCACCCTGCCTTCCTCTTCACTTCCATAACTCCTACTGATCCTTTATACCTTAGCTTAAGTATAATTTATTCCAAGAAGCTTCTTTCAGAACTTCAACATATGCCAAGTAAACATTTTTAAAACTAATCTCCTCTTATTTTCACCCAAACTGTTCCTAAACCTAGACCCATTGACTCAAAATACTTTGTGAAAACATGTGTTTCCTTCTCTCTCTCCCCCCTCAATATATTCACCTCTCCCAGTCTTTCTCCTCTCAATAAATGGCACCTTCATTCTTCTAGCTGATCACATACTTGGCATCATTCTTATCGCCTCTCTTTGTTTTATACCTCACATTCAATCTGTCAAGAAATCTTGTTGGTTCTGCCTTCAGAATATATTCAAAATCCAACCACTTCTTGCCAACATCACTGTTGTCCTTCCTTAAGCCACCAGCACCCCTTGCCTGGGTGACAGTGATGTTTTAACTGTCTCCTTCCTGCCAATTTTTTCTCATGTAGTCTATTTTTAATACAGAAGCAGAGTGATCATTTTAACAAGTAAATTGTGTTACTTTTCTGCCCAAAGTGGCATTCAGAGTCCTAACAATCAGCTTACAAGGACTTAAATAATCTCATAACATTCCCTATCCAACTCCAATTCATCTTCTCTTTTTCTCTTCTTTTCTCTACCCTCCAACCCCATCAACTTCCTTTTAATTTCTTGAGCACAACAAGCACATCACTTCAAGACTTTAACACTTGATGTGTCCTTTATCTGGATCACTCTTGGCTCAGATATCAATATAGCTTGATTTCTTACTTTTTCAGTTCTCTGCCCAAATATCACTTTAGTGGTGAGGTTTTCCCTGTCCACCTAATTAAAGTAGTAAGAACAAGGTCCCTTTACCAACAACATGGCTGTCCCTATTCCCCTACTCTGACTCATTTTTAACTACAACATTTTACATTTTTTCTCTTTTTTATTATTGTCTAACTTTTTCTACTAGACCGTAAAAACATAGGATTTTTGCTCATAGCTGTATCCTCAGCAGGTATAACATGGTCTGGCATAGAGCAGGCATTCAACAAATATCTGTTGACTAAAATTTTCATATTTGAGGTAATTGCATGAGCTATAAATTGTTTTTAAAAATTACATACTACAGGTATATCAGTGTTTTTTTTTCTAAAATTGGCCTTGTTTTGAGACAGCCAAACACTCTCAGAGTGATTTGTTTTTATTGGTAGGCATGTTAAAAGAGGTTCCACTTTACTTATTCATTTTGGACATGGTTCAGTTATGAGTCTCCTGTCTAAGGAATTCTAATCTACTAATCTAAGGGAGTATATATAAGGGTTTGGAAAACCAACAATAATACCACTATTAGAGATAGAATTTGCATTTCCTGAAAGTGCATGCTCCATAGAAAGTTAGTATGGTAGGTAGCACCTATTATTTGGAAACTTGCAGTTCTGGCTTTCTCTTGTTCTTCAAACTGCAAAATCATCATTGTCTATGGGTATCGATTTCATAGCTTTAAGTGGTGAGATGATGTTTAAGCCTCGAGGACTTACCAGTTAATTTTAGCTGGCTAACTGGGTTATTTTACTGCTCTATATATGCACTTTATTTATTTGTTTTTCTTGTTTGTTTACAGTTTCTGAGGTGCAAAACCTTGGATTGAGCCATGCACTGAACACTGAAGCCTGGCATATAAATCCCAGAGAGGCAACATGGGCTTGATGTTAAAACTGAGCTCTGATCCTGGTCCTACTTCTTATCATCTGTGTGACCTTGTAAAATCACATAAGTTCATCCTTCCCAGGACCTGCTCAGAAAGGGGCAGACACATCAATTAGTGTGCTAATTGGATTTTTCTGAGAGAAACTGCTCCCCAGCAGTGAAATTCAGTCTCCTCTGCAATGCTGTGTGTGAATTTAAACTGGTTGGCTTGCCTCCTGTGTGATTTTTGTGATTGATGAGTTTTTCTATTTCCGTGACAGTGTTTCTCTGGGAGAAGGAACCAGCACTGGGGCCAGATTGCTAACAGTATCATTATGATTTTATTATTGTCCTAGATCTGGAGATCCATAACTTGGTTTTCTATTAGCACATTACTCAAGTGAGACAGTGGGAAGGCAATCACTTCTGTTGTGGGACAGCACAAGCCAACCTGGCTTTTGGAAATGCCTGTTCAGATGCACTAGAAATGAGAAAATTAAGTGCAGTGACCAGCATGAAAGGTGTTTTTCCTTCCTTGTGCATCTGTATACAGTGTGTGAGATTATAGTCTCCACAGAAAGTGAGATACATAAGACCCATTAACATTTAGAGGATAAATGCACACTCACCAAGAGGTAAATATGCCTATTACAGTAGGAAGCATGTATCAATTTCATTGGCAATCTCACACAGGCAACCACAAATGTTGTTAGGCTGAAAAGACCCTAGTGGGACCTAAAATTGATAGGTTTTAATTTAAGAAACATTGTAAGAAAATAATTGAAAAAAAAAACAGTTATCATGATTTTGAAAATATTAAGAAAACTTAGCATTGCAAATCTGAACAAAATGCCTATGGCTTTTCTGTTCATGGGATTCCAAGGAAGAGGTTCCAGAATGAGAAAGAATGGAAGAAAACTTACCTTCCACAACACCAGATGTGCCATTATCTATCTAAACCTAAATTTAGGATAAGTCATACCTTCTTGTATTAGTTTGCTAAAGCTTCCTGATAAAGTACCACAGACTAGGAGGATTAAACAACAGAAATTTATTATTTCACAGTCCTGGAGGCTAGAAGTCTTGAGATCAAGGTGTCTGCATGGTTGGTTGCTTCTGAGGCCTCTCTCCTTGGCTTGTTTATGTCTGTCTCCTCCCTGTGTCCTCACATGGTCTTTTCTCTGTGTGCTTCTCTGAACTTATCTCCCCTTCTAATAAGGGTGCCAGTCATCTTGGATCAGGGCCCACCCAGTGACTTAATTTAACCTTAATCACCTCTTTATATACCCTATATCTAAATAATGTCACATTCCAAGGTACTGAGGGACTAGTAATCAACATGTGATTTTTTGTGTGTGGGACGGGGAGGGGTCAAAATTCAACTCATAATACTCATTCATGCAAAATTTAAATGGTAGGTCATCTTAGCCTATTTTCCAGAAGAGAAAATAAAAGTTCTGAAAGATCAAAAATCTATCATATTGAAACAGCTGAAAAAAGAGAGAGAGATTGAATCAGGGAAAGCAATATACAGTTTCTCCTTCTCTCCAAGGTACCCTTTGCTTCATTGATTAACATTTAGGGAGGACAAACCTAGAAATGGGAAGGAAAAATAAAACATAAATCCATAATGTTGTTCATCTAATTTCTGAATTTTCATATTCATAGTGAAATACTGAGAAAGCATTCATTTAATTTCTCATGAAATTGCATAAGCAACAGAACTTAGAAATAAGTGGACACATATTTGGATAAATTATTTGGATAATTTATGTATCAGTGAGTATTTTCCCCATGCATAGTTTAATATGAAACTTTAAGATATTTGAAGAATGGCATAAGAATAAGTATAGTTATTTGGAATGTATACATAATCTAATTTTCAATTTTATAATATTGGAGTCTTTTGAATACAGCTCCAATTTTTATGGAATCTTAAGGCAGTATGCTTATTTTCATATGGGATCCAGCTACTGTAAATTGGAAGGAATTAAAGTTGCTGTCCCTTTACCTTGACATTCTATATGCAGTTTCTTCAAAGTAAATATACCAATATTGCTTTGTCCAGATCATAATACAGCACAATCAAAATTATATCAGAGTCTGTTTGGTAGATTCATGACAAGTCATTATTTCTAAATCATTCATAGTAGAAGAAAGAGGGCATGGGAAGACAGCTAGGCTAGAATTGAGGAATCCTGCATTTCATTCCCTCCTCAGCTACCATTGTGTCTAGTAATATTGGACAAGTTACAAAGTTATCCAGACTTCAGTTTACTCATCTGTGAAAAGAGGATATCAATCCTTAATGTATAACCATCAAATTAGATAAAGTGTATATAAATTCCAAGAATGTGTGAATGTAAGACTGTGTTGTCTTCTTAGAACTTGGTAAACCCTGGGAATTCAATAAGAAATAAGTACAATCCAGTACTTAGGAATCAGGAAGTTAGCAACAGAGTGAAGACGAGACAGGGTAATTATGGCCACATATTCCAAATGATGCATATTATAATATATACCAGTGTGGTGTGCTCTGGGAGTAAAATAAAGGGACCCAAACTCTGCTGGGGTGAACAGTGAATGCAGAGGGAACCAGCAAAATGTTCCTAGAGATGACAGTAGAACTGAATTGATGAGTATGGGCAGGACACAGCCAATTCAATAGAATATTTTTTTAAAATACATAATCCATTCTATGAGCTGTTATATTATAACCAATTAAATTCTACACACATAAGATGATGGGAGATTCAATTGTGCTTTGATATAATTGGTGATTTTTAAGAATAAATTAAAGGTTGACTTCTACAAGGATTTTTATGTATTTTCTGAAACTTTCAGTCTTTTGTAGGTCAGTTTTGATACTTCTACTGTGATAAGTGTGGCAGGGAGTTCTTTCCAAAGACTGTCACAACAGTGCATCTCATCTTGAGTGCTCTTCTGCAATGTGGCTTTGCCACTCCTTTCATCCAAGGATGGGGTCTTTGCCCCTTCCCTTAACTTAGGGTGAGCATACCAGTGCTTCAACAGATAGAGGATGCCAGAAGTGATGATGTTTAATTAATTAAATTCTGAGGCTAGACCATGAAAGGTGATGCAGCTTTGCCTTGTTCATTGGATAACTGTGCGTGGAGTGGAAGCAGCCCACCTATCCTGGAGGTATCATGCTAAGAGGAGGCCAAGCCACACTGAGGGCAAGCATAGGTGCTCTGTGCAGCAGTGTTGGTCTTGCATCTCCCTGGGGCCAAGAACCAAACAGTTGAATGAATAAAACTTCTGCCTCTTGTCATCCCTTCCAACCATTTCAGTCTTTCAGCTGTGGTCTCAACATCATATACTTTAGTGTGGACAAATGCCACCACCCGCCCCATATTCTATCTGAATTCTGGACCCCACATAACTAAATGGTTGCTGTAAGCTACTAAGTTCTGGGTCAATTTTCTTATGGAGCAAAGATCAAAATAGAATTTGCTACTTAAAGTGGGTTGCTGCCATAACAGAAACCTAAAATGTGTGGTCTTACTATGGACCAGAGTGTGGGCAGAATCTGGACAGGCCTTGAGGAGAATGTTAGAGAAGCTGGGATTCAGGGAGGGATTTATTATGGGAGGCTGAAAACAAGATAATTCTTACTGGGTAGTAACATAAAATTTGGTAACACTGTCCCTGTGGTGATGTGGGAATAGAAACATTCTTCAATTAACTGACAGATTTGATTAGGTAACTTCCAGGAAGAATATGGAAAGAGCTAACTTATCTGATCCATGTTGCCTGACATTTAGATAGAAATGAAATAACAAGAAAATGCTCAATTTTCAAGTAAAATATATAGGAATTCTACAGGCACCAAAATTTGCTGGGTTCTAAATAAACAAAAACAACAAGGCAAAGCAAAACAAATCAAAACAAAAAATCAAGTGATAAAGGACCACTGGGCAAAAATAAAATGCAGGCTACTCTCAGGATAACTATGAAGCCAAAACTGTTATTGTAAAAAGATTTTAAGACGTCAGAAATATGTAAGATGGGGAGCCTCCTAGACCCTTTATAACAATAAACAAAGACCTCCTGAGGATCTGAATTGTGTGCCTCACAGATGGTCTCTGTTAAACTATAGGGCTTCTAAGAATCTTAAAATATTCCCCAGCAACCTCAAAAGAAACAAAGGGCTTATGTCAAAGAGATTTGTATATGTGTTTCTTTTTTCCTTTTTTTTCTAATGGAGTTAATTATAAATAGATACACAGGCAACCCAAAAAATTTCTTTGACAATGGGATTGAAAGGGCCAGACCATATAAAGAGAAAAGAGTCCATTGAAAACCTCAATTTTTATAAGCAGAAAGTCCACTAAACAGGCGACTCAGTTACAAAAATGAGTAGTATCTTAAAGAATTGGAAAACTGAGTAAGAAAACTGAACCAAATTCCAGAGAATAGAGCTAAGAGTCAAAGATAACCATTAACAAGGAGCAACACATATCTTAGTCAAGATTTGGCAAGTTATCTGCTGCCTATCCCACCACTGAACTATGTACATCTGTGTGTGTTGCAGGTGGGGGGAAGATAAAAGTCTAGTTTACAGAGTTTTTTTTTTTTTTGCATTTCAGCAGTTAGGTTGATTAATTTTCACAGCCTTATTGAGGTATAATTGATATACAAAAACTGCATATATTTAATATAGATAATTTAATGAATTTGGACATATACATACAGCCATAATACCATCATGGTAATAGATATGTCTATCACCTCCAAAAGCTTCCCTGTGTTCCTTTGCTCTGTATGTGTGTGTGTGTTTGTGTGTTTAGAACACTTAACAGGAGATCTATCCTGTTGTTAATTTCATAAGTCCAAATTAACTACAGGCTATATTTTGGACAGATCTCTAAACTTAGTCATCTCATATAATTGTAACTTTATACCCATGGATTAGCAACTCCCCATTTTCCCCCTTCCCCAATCCCTGACAGCTGTCAAAATCACTTTCTGTTTTATAAGTCTATCTTAGATATGTCACATAATGGAACTATGTAGTACTTGTCCTTCTGTGAGTGATTTTTTCACTTAAGGTGATTTCTTCAAATTCGCAAATGCAAATAGTAGAATTTCCTTTTTTTAAAGGTGGAATAATATTGCATTGCATAGATATGTATATTATTTATCTATTCATCTGTTGATAGTTATTTGGATTGTTTAGCTATCTTGTCAATTGTGAATAATGCTTCAATAAAGATGGAGTTCAGATATTAAGTCTAAATCTTATTTTCAATTCTTTATTTTTTTTAACATCTTTATTGGAGTATAATTGCTTTAAAATGGTGTGTTAGTTTCTGCTTTATAACATAGTGAATCAGCTATACATTTACATATATCCCCATATCTCGTCCCTCTTATGTCTCCCTCCCACCCTACCTATCCCAACCCTCTACGTGGACAAAATGCACTGAGCTGATCTCCCTGTGCTATGCAGTTGCTTCCCACTAGCTATCTATTTTACATTTGGTAGTATATATAAATCCATACCACTCTCACCTTGTCCCAGCTTACCCTTCACCCTCCCCATATCCTCAAGTCCTTTCATTACGTCTATGTCTTTATGCTTGTCCTTCCCCTAAGTTCATCAGAACCACTTTTTTTTTGAAATTCCCTACGTATGTGTTAGCATAAAGTATTTGTTTTTATCTTTCTGACTTACTTCACTCTGTATGACAGACTATGGGTCCATCCACCTCACTACAAATAACTCAATTTCATTTCTTTGTATGGCTGAGTAATATTCCATTGCATATATGTGCCATATCTTCTTTATCCATTCACCTGTCAATGGACACTTAGGTTGCTTCCATGCCTGGCTACTGTAAATAGAGCAGCAGTGAATATTGTGGTACATGACTCTTTCTGAATTATGACTTTTTCAGGGTATATGCCCAGTACTGGGATTGCTGGGTCATATAGTACTTCTGTTTTTAGCTATTTAAGCAAGCTCTGTACTTTTCTCCATAGTGCCTATATCAATTTACATTCCCACCAACAGTGCAAGAGGTTTCCCTTTGCTCCACACAATCTCCAGCATTTATTGTCTGTAGATTTTTTGATGATGGCCATTCTGACTGGCATGAGGTGATACCTCATTGTAGTTTTGATTTGCATTTCTCTAATGATTAGTGATGTTGAGCATTCTTTCATGTGCTTGTTGGCTATCTGTATATCTACTTAGGAGAAATGTCTATTTAGGTCTTCTTCCTATTTTTGGATGAGGTTGTTTGATTTTTTTTTTGATATTGAGCTGCATGAGCTGCTTGCAAATTTTGGAGATTAATCCTTTCTCAGTTGCTTCATTTGCAAATATTTTATCCCGTTCTGAGGGTTGTTTTTTCATCTTGTTTATGTTTTACTTTTCTGTGCAAAAGCTTTTAAGTTTCCTTAGATCCCATTTGTTTATTTTTCATTTTATTTCCATTTCTCTAGGAGGTTGATCAAAAAGGATATTACTGTGATTTATGTCATAGAGCGTTCTGCTTATGTTTTCCTCTAAGAGTTTTATAGCATCTGGCCTTACATTTAGGTCTTTAATCCATTTCGAGTTTATTTTTGTGTATGGTGTTAGGGAGTGTTTTAATTTCTTTCTTTTACATGTATCTGTGCAGTTTTCCCAGCATCACTTATTGAAGAGGCTGTCTTTTCTCCATTGTATATTCTTGCCTTCTTTACCAAAGATAAGATGACCATATGTGCATGGGTTTATCTCTGGGCTTTCCATCCTGTTCCATTGATCTATACTTCTGTTTTGGTGCCAGTACCATACTGTCATGATTATTGTAGCTTTGTAGTACAGTCTGAAGTCAGGGAGCTTGATTCCTCCAAATCCGTTTTTCTTTCTCAAGATTGCTTTGGCTGTTCGGGGTCTTTTTTGTTTCCATACAAATGGTAAAAATTTTTGTTCTAGTTCTGTGAAAAATGCCGTTGGTATTTTGATAGGGATTGCATTGAATCTGTAGATTGTTTTGGGTAGTATAGTCATTTTCACAATATTGATTCTTCCAATCCAAGAACATGGTATATCTCTCCATCTGTTTGTATCATTTTAATTTCTTTCACCAGTGTCTTAAAATTTTCTGCATACAGGCCTTTTGTCTCCTTAGGTAGGTTTATACATAGGTATTTTATTCTTTTCATTGCAATGGTAAATGGGGGTGTTTCCTTAATTTCTCTTTCAGATTTTTCATCATTAGTGTATCGGAATGCAATAGATTTCTGTGCATTAATTTTGTAACCTGCTACTTTACCAAATTCATTGATTAACTCTAGCAGTTTTCTGGTAGCGTCGTTAAGATTCTCTACGTATAGTATCATGTTATCTGCAAACAGTGACAGCTTTACTTATTCTTTTGTGATTTGGATTCCTTTTATTTCTTTTTGTTCTCTGATTGCTGTGGCTAAAACTTCCAAAACTAGTTTGAATAATAGTGGTGAGAGTGGGCAACCTTGTCTTGCTCCTGATCTTAGTGGAAATGGTTTCAGTTTTTCACCATTGAGAATGATGTTGACTGTGGGTTTGTCATATGTGGACTTTATTATGTTGAGGAAAGTTCCCTCTATGCCTACTTTCTGGAGGGTTTTTATCATAAATGGGTCTTGAAATTTGTCAAAACCTTTTTCTGCATCTGTTGAGATTATCACATGGTTTTTGTCCTTCAATTTGTTAATATGGTGTATCACATTGATTAGCTTCTATATATTGAAGATTCCTTGCATTCCTAGAATAAACCCAACTTGATCATGGTGTATGATCCTTTTAATGTGCTGTTGGATTCTGTTTGCTACTATTTTGTTGAGGATTTTTCCATCTATGTTCATCAGTGATATTGGCCTGTAGTTTTATTACTTTGTGACATCTTTGCCTGGTTTTGGTATCAGGGTGAGGGTGGCCACGTAGAATGTGTTTGGGAGTTTTCCTCCCTCTGCTATATTTTGTAAGAGTTTGAGAAGGATAGGTATTAACTCTTCTCTAAATGTTTGATAGAGTTAACCTGTGAAGCCATCTGGTCCTGGGCTTTTGTTTGTTAGAAGATTTTTAATCACAGTCTCAATTTCAGTGCTTTTAATTGGTCTGTTTATATTTTCTATTTCTTCCTGGTTCAGTCTCAGAAGGTTGTGCTTTTCTAAGGATTTGTCCATTTCTTCCAGGTTGCCCATTTTATAGGCATATAGTTGCTTATAGTAATTTCTCATGACCCTTTGTATTTCTGCATTGTCAGTTGTTACTTCTCCTTTTTCATTTCTAATTCTATTGATTTGAGTCTTCTCCCTCTTTTTCTTGATGTGTCTGGTTAATGGTTTATCAATTTTGTTTATTTTCTCAAAGAACTAGCTTTTAGTTTTATTGATCTTTGCTATTGTTTTCTTCATTTGTTTTCTTTTATTTCTGATCTGAACTTTATAATTTCTTCTGTCTGCTAACTTTGGGGTTTTTTGTTCTTCTTTCTCTAATTGCTTTAGGTGTAAGGTTAAGTTGTTTATTTGAGATGTTTCTTGTTTCTTGAGGTAGGATTGTAGTGCTATAAACTTTCCTCTTAGAACTGCTTTTGCTGCATCCCATAGGTTTTGGATCATCATGTTTTCATTGTCTTTTGATTTTCTTTGATTTCTTCAGTGTTCTATTGGTTATTAAGTATTGTATTGTTTAGCCTCCATGTGTTTGTATTTTTATAAATTTTGCCTGTAATTGATATCTAGTCTCATAGCGTTGTGGTCAAAAAGGATATTTGATACGATTTCAATTTTCTTAAATTTACCAAGGCTTGATTTGTGGCCCAAGATATGATCTATCCTGGAGAATGTTCCATGAGCACTTGAGAAAAATGTGTATTCTGTTGTTTTTGGGTGGAGTGTCCTATAAATATCAATTAAGTCCATCTTGTTTAATGTATCATTTAAAGCTTGTGTTTCCTTATTTATTTTCATTTTGGATGATCTGTCCATGGGTGAAAGTGGGGTGTTAAAGTCCCCTACTATGAGTGTGTTACTGTCGATCTCCCCTTTTATGGCTGTTAGTATTTGCCTTATGTATTGAGGTGCTCCTATGTTGGGTGCATAAATATTTAACAATTGTTGTATCTTCTTCTTGGATTGATCCCTTGATCATTATGTAGTGTTCTTCTTTGTCTCTTGGAATAGTCTTTAGTTTAAACTCTACTTTTTTCTGATCTGAGAATTGCTACTCTAGCTTTCTTTTGATTTCCATTTGCATGGAATATCTTTTTCCATCCCCTCACTTCAGTCTGTATGTGTCCCTAGGTCTGAAGTGGGTCTCTTGTAGACCGCATATATATGGGTCTTGTTTTTGTAATCATTCAGCCATTCTATGTCTTCTGATTGGAGAATTTAATCCATGTACATTTAAAATAATTATTGATATGTATATTCATATTACAATTTTCTTGATTGTTTTGGGTTTGTTATTGTAGGTCTTTTCCTTCTCTTGTGTTTCCTGACTAGAGAAGTTCCTTTAGCATTTGTTGTAATGCTGGTGTGGTGGTGCTGATTTATCTTAAATTTTGCTTCTCTGTAAAGGTTTTAATTTCTCTATCTAATCTGAATGAAACCCTTGATGGGTAGAGTAATCTTAGATGTAGGTTTTTCCCTTTCATCACTTTAAATATGTCCTGCCACTCCTTTATGGCCTGCAAAGTTTCTGCTGAAAGATCAGCCATTAACCTTTTGTGGATTCCCTTGTACGTTATTTGTTGTTTTTCCCTTGCTACTTTTAATATTTTTTCTTTGTATTTAATTTTTGATAGTTTGATTAATATGTGTCTTGTCATGTTACTCCTTGGATTTATCCTGTATTGGACTATTTGCACTTCCTATACTTGATTGACTTTGCCTTTCCCATATTATGGAAGTTTTCAACTATAATCTCTTCAAATATATTCTCAGTCCCTTTCTTTTTCTCTTCATCTTCTGGGACCCCTATAATTTGAATATTGATGTGCTTAATGTTGTCCCAGTGCCCTCAATTATTTTCATTCTTTTTCTTTATTCTCTTCTGAAGTAGTTGTTTCTACTATTTTACCTTCCAGGGCACTTATGCGTTCTTCTGCCTCAGTTATTCTCTTATTGATTCCTTCTAGAGAATTTTTAATGTAATTTATTGTGTTGTTCATCATTGTTTATTTGCTCTGTAGTTCTTCTAGGTCCTTGTCAAATGTTTCTTTTATTTTCTCCATTCTATTTCCAAGATTTTGAATCATCTCTACTATCACTACTCTGAATTCTTTTTCAGGTAGACTACCTATTTCCTCTTCATTTGTTTGTTCTGCTAGGTTTTAACCTGGCTCCTTCATCTGCTGTGTGTTTCTCTGTCTTCTCATTTTGCTTAACTTACTCTGTTTGGGGTCTCCTTTTCACAGGCTGCTGGTTCGTAGTTCACATTGTTTTTGGTGTCTGCCCTTGGTGGCTAAGGTTGGTTCAGTGTGTTATGTAGGCTTCCTGGTGGAGGGACTAGTGCCTGTGCTCTGGTTGATAAGTCTGTATCTTGTCTTTCTGGTGGACAGGTCTGTGTCCAGTGGTGTGTTTTGGGGTGTCTGTGACCTTATTATGATTTTAGGCAGCCTCTCTGCTAATGGGTGGGGTTGTGCTCTTGTCTTGCTAGTTGTTTGGCATAGGGTGTCCAGCACTGTAACTTGCTGGTTGTTGAGTGGAGCTGGGTCTTAGCATTGAGATGCAGATCTGTAGGAGAGCTTTTGCTGTTTAATATTATGTGGAGCTGGTAAGTCTCTGGTGACCAATATCTTGAACTCAGTTCTCCCACCTCAGAGGCACAGGCCTGACATCTGGCTGGAGCACCAAGACCCTGTCAGGCACATTGCTCAGAAGAAAAGGGAGCAAAAATAAGAAAGAAAGAAAAATAAAATAAAGTAATTCAAAATAAAAAAATTAAAAAGTAATTAAAAAAAATACAAAGAAAGAAGACAGCAACCAAACCAAAAAACAAATCCACTAATGATTACAAACTCTAAAATCTATACTAAAAAAAAAAAAAAAAAATGTACAGACAGAACCCTAGGACAAATGGTAAAAGCAAAGCTATACAGACAAAAATCACACAAAGAAGCAAACACATATACACTCACAAAGAGAGAAAATGGAAAAAAATATGTATATTGTTGCTCCCAAAGTCCACCGCCTCAAGTTTGGGATGATTCGTTTTCTATTCAGGTATTCCAGGGATGCAGGGTACATCAAGTTTATTGTGGAGATTTAAACCACTGCTCTTGAGGCTGCTGGTAGAGATTTCTCTTTCTTTTCTTTGTTCGCACAGCTCCTGGTGTTCAGTTTTGGATTTGGCCCTGCCTCTGCATGTAGGTCGCCTGAGGGCATGTGTTCATAGCTCAGACAGTACGGATTTAAAGTAGCAGCAGATTAGGGGGCTCTGGCCTACTCCGGCCAGGGTGAGGGAGGGGTACAGAATGAGGGGCAAAACTGCAGCAGCAGAGGCCAGTATGACATTGCAACAGCCTGTGGTGTGCCGTGTATTCTCCAGGGAAGTTGTCCCTGGATTACGGGACCCTGACAGTGATGGGCTGCACAGGCTCCTGGGAGGGGAGGAGTGGATAGTGACCTGTGCTTGCACACAGGCTTCTTGGCGGCTGCAGCAGCAGCCTTAGCATTTAATACCTGTCTCTGGTGTCCACACTGATAGCCATGGCTCATGCCCATCTCCGGAGATTGTTTAGGCAGTGCTCTGAATCCCCTCTCCTCATGCACCTAGAAACAATGGTCTCTTGCCTCTTAGGCAGGTCCAGACTTTTTCTCGGACTCCCTCCCAGCTAGCTGTGGTGCACTAGCTTCCTTCAGGCTGTGTTCACGCAGCCACACCCAGTCCTCTCCCTGGGATCTGAACTCTTAAGCCGAAGCCTCAGCTCCCAGTCCCCACCCGCCCAGATGGGTGAGCAGACAAGCCTCTCAGGCTAGAGAGTGCTGGTCAGCACTGATCCTCTGTGTGGGAATCTCTCCGCTTTGCCCTCTGCACCCCTGTTGCTGTGCTGTCTTCCGTGGCTCTGAAACTTCCCCCCCACCACCCTATTTCTCTCAGTGAAGGGGCTTCCTAGTGTGTGGAAACTTTTCCTCCTTCACAGCTCCCTCCCCGAGGTGCAGGTCCCATCCCTATTCTTTTGTCTCTGTTTTTTCTTTTTTCTTTTGTCCTACCCAGGTACACGGGGAGTTTCTTTCCTTTCGGGAAGTCTGTGGTCTTCTGCCATTGTTCAGTAGGTGTTCTGTAGGAGTTGTTACACATGTAGATGTATTTCTGATGTATCTGTGGGGAAGAAGATGATCTCCATGTCTTACACCTCGGCCATCTTGAAGGTCTCCCCTATTTTCAATTCTTTTGGATATATACCTAAGAGTGTGATTGCTAGACCATATGGTAGTTTTATATTTAAGTTTTTAAGGAACCTTCATATATTATCCATAGTGGAGGCACCATTTTACATTCCCACCAACCGTGCACATGCATTCCACTTTCTTCTCACCAAAACTTACTATCTTTTTTCTTTTTTTTTTTTTGATAACAGACATCCTAACAGATATGAAGTGATATTTAATTGTGGTTTTGACTTGCATTTCCCTGATGATGAACAATATTGAGCATCTTTACATATTTTTACTGCCCATTTGTATGTTTTCTTTGGAGAAATGCTATTCAAGTTCTTTACCCATTTTTAATTGAATTATTTGTATTTTGCGACTGAATTGTAGAAGTTCCTTATATATTTTGGAAATAAACCACTCATCAGATACATCATTTGCAAGTATTTTCTCCCATAATGGGGAACAATTTTAGGAGTCTTAGCAGAGGGCATGAGTATATTTTTTATGTTGGAGGGATGTACATTTTCATGATAAGAGGGCAGACTGTGGCTAGTTGTATCTACAAAAGATGGCCATGACAACAACCCACATGCTCTTTTATAGTATGAACATACAGATTTGGTGATGGAGGCAGAAGTTTACAACTGCTTTGAATATGTCAGAAGTGACATTAAAATTTCCAAGGCTTGATTCTAAAAGGTGATGGAGGTTTTGCTTTATCCATTGGAACATTCATGCTTGAAGCCCCAGCTGTTATTTAGATAGTCCAGCTGCCCCGAGGTTGCCTTCTGTGAGAAAGCCAAGTGACATGTTGAGATTGCATGCATGCACCACAGTCAACAGAACTAGTCCTCAATTCATCCCAGCACAGGCACCAGACATGTCAGATAATTGCAGCCCCCAGCCATCATGTTATAGCCAGTCTTTAATCCTCTCAAGCTGAGGCCCCAGACATGATGGAGCAGAGACAAGATATCTCTTCTGTACTCTGTCCAAGTTGCTGACATTCAGAATTTGAGAACAAAATAAGAAATATTGTTTTAAGCAGTAAGTTTTGATTCAATTTGCTATGCAAAAAAGTAACCAGAACAGGATATTTTAGAGACTTTTATTATAACTCAAATCCACAATCTTGTTGTAAAATAATCCAAGAAATATCTAAGAATATAAAGACAAAATTAAAAGGTCCCTTCATACACATACCCTCAAGCCACTTGCACTGTATCTCTTATTTTTAAGCTAAATTGTGCATTCTTCCAATTGGCTTTTGTATTTATATACTTTATATATAAAATTCTGCTGTCTTTTAAAATATTTTGTGGAATAATATTCATATTGTTCAAAATATTGCTGGTTGAGCTTTTTAAGTTACCTTGGAAATATTAACATTGCACCATATACAAATATACATCATTACTTTTAACAGATGAAAGCAGAACTGAAGTATAATATTTATGGTCTCTACCAAAATTTGCCCTAATGGACCCCTTCTATTACATTAAAAAAGTAATATCATAGGGCTTCCCTGGTGGCGCAGTGGTTGAGATTACGCCTGCTGATGCAGGGGACACGGGTTCGTGTCCCGGTCTGGGAAGATCCCACATGCCGTGATGCGGCTAGGCCTGTGCGCCATGGTGGCTAAGCCTGCACGTCCAGAGCCTGTGCTCCGCAACGGGAGAGGCCACAACAGTGAGAGGCCCGTGTACCACAAAACAAACAAACAAACAAAAAGCAATATCATAAATGATCCTTTATGACTATATTTGTAAAAAAATTAATATAATCCAGGATAGAATAATTATTATATTATTATTATATTAATTTTCTCTGATTTTAAAAGAAATTAAAATTAAAGTATTTGTATGGGCCCTGTTCACTGTGTCTACTGAGCCTAATGAAGAACTTGGTTCTGGCTGGTACACAGTCTCACATTATGAATATTCACAATTTATCTAACCATTTTTCAATTGAAGAAATTCTAAGATGCTTCTACAAGGTAAACAATTTTCACTATTGAGATGATGCTGCAATGGTCATGATTGTACTCTCTCCTCTTTAGTCCCATGGATATATTTTTTAGAACACATACCTAGAGTTAGAATTGCTACCTTGATGGATATATCCATTTTCAAATATTTGATAAATGTCTCCAAATTACTTTCTCAAAAGACTGTAGTAATTTACAATATTTTCAACAATGCAGGGCCATTTCCCTTACATTATATATATTTGTTAGTATTAGTTGCTTATACATAATAAAATATTTTTGCAAAACTGCTAACAAAAAACCTCAGTGAATGTGTGCATGTGTGTGTTTGTCTATGATTCCATGAGTCTAAGAAAACACATAGAATGATAAACACAGGCTGTTTAATATTGGTTACCTGGGCATGATGATGATGGAAAGAGGACAGGAGGCAAGAAAACAAATTTAAAAATCAAGAATTTAAAAAATTATTCAAAACAATGAATGTTTTCAAACAGAAAATATATGATCTTATAAGCAAAAATACCAATCTCTTTCTCTTTATGATGTATATCCAGACCTCTAGTGAAGGAAGCAGTCTAATTCTGATTCTTAATCAAGAGATGACCATTGGGTGGGTCAGAGTTGACCACCTGAATTCAAAGCATTCAATATCTCGGCTGTCCAGAGACACATGAAATTTAAATTAATAGCTGAGAAAGAATAAGACGGAATATCTATAACCTTATACCACATTAAAAACAACAAAAACAAAAATAACCTAGTAGTCAATTCTTGGAGCCTGCAGCATGCTCTAGCTCTTCATTCATAAGTGTTAGGTAAAAGCAAACAAACAAAAAGTTGCAAACCAGGCATATCACTGTTCCATTTCTAAGAAAAATAATGGGTATGTGTCTCAATTTTCATTTTGCCCATAAATTATTCATTTCTTTTTGTTTTAATGTATTTTTCATTTGGATTCAAACTTTTATGATGGGTTTTCCTGAAATGCCTGGTGATTTATGTTTCTTTCTTCAAGGAATGAATAGCATGCTTCTTGTGTGCCTGTTTAGACTTGAAGGATGCACCCAAGCTTTAAATCAATAACTTTATAAATCAATAACTCTGTTCCTCTGAAAGATAGCATTTAGGACAAATAGCCTTTCCAAAAAATGATTAGGAAGCTGCGTGGAGTATGTGAGCCTGCGCTTTCTGCTGATTCACACACCAGAAAGAATGTTTTCAGGTGCCCTTTGCACATTGGGCAATTGGTAAATCTAATGGCCATTCTAAAAAAAGATGGACATTGTATAAATTGACAGATGTCCACTAAAGGGCAATAACCAAGAAACCACAGCTCTGTGTGTGTGTTTTGAAATATATAAAACAGATAAAATTAAATTACATTATGTTATTTAAACAATCTTCACAGCATCTTCACCAGGAGTAGATTCCATCTCAAAAAAAGAAGATTTTCTTTGCTCCTCTGTAAGAAGCAACTCCTCATACATTAAAGTTTTATCCTGAGATTGTAGCAGTTCAGTCACATCTTCAAGCTCCACTTCTAATTCTAGTTCTGTTTCTATTTCCATCACATCTGCAATAACTTCTTCCACTAATGTTTTGAACCCTTCAAAGTCATCTATAAGTGTTGTAATTAACTTCTAAACTCCTGTTAATGTTGATATTTTGATGTCTTCCTATGAATCAAGAAGGATCTTAATGCCATCTACAAAGGTAACTCTTCCCACAAAGTTTTCAATTTATTTTGCCCAGCTCCATAAGAAGAATCTCTATCTATGGTGGCTATAGCTTCACAAAATATATTTCTTAAATAATCAGTCTTGAAAATAAAAATTACTTCTCGATCCATGAGCTGCAGAATGGATGTTGTGTTAGCACGCATGAAAACAACATTAATCTCATTGTACATCTCCATCAGAGTTCTTGGGTGACCAGGTAAATTATCCATGAGCAGTCATATTTTGAAAATAATATTTCCCCTTTTCTTTTCTTTTTCCTTTCTCTTCTCTTCTTTTCCTTCTGAGTAGTAGGTCTCAATAGTGGGCTTAAAATATTCAGTAAGCCATGTTGTGGACAGATTGCTGCCACCCATGCCTTGTTGTTCCATTTATAGAGCACAGGCAGAGAAGACAGCATAATTTTTAAGAGCCCTAGGATTTTCACTACAGTGAATGAGCATTGGCTTCAGCTTAATATCACCAGTTGCATTAGCCCCTAACAAGAGAGTCTGCCTATCCTTTGAAGCTTTGAAACCAGGCATTGACATCTCCTCTCTAGGTATTAAAGTCCTAGATGTCATCTTCTTCCAATATGAGGCTGTTTTGTCTACATTGAAAATCTGTTATTTAATGTAGTCAGTTTCATGAATTAGATAGATATTCTGATTTACTTGCTGCAGCTCCTACATTAGCACTTGCTGCTTCACCTTGCACTTTCATATTATGGCAATGGCTTCTCTCCTTACACCTCATGAACCAAGCTCTGCCAGCTTCAAACTTTTCTTCTGCAGCCTCCTCACTTGTCTCAGCTTTCATGGAATTGAAGAGAGTTAGCACCTTGCTCTGTATTAGGCTTTGGCTTAAGGGGATGCTGTGGCTGGTTTCATCTTCTGTCCAGACCAATAAAACTTTCTCCATATCAGCAATAAGGCTGTTTGGCTTTTTATCATTTGTGTGTTCACTGCAGTAGCACTTCTAATTTCCTTCAATAACTTCCTTTTTGCATTCAAAACTTGGCTGTTTGGTGAAAGAGGTCTAGCTTTTGACCTATATTTCTTTCAACACACCTTCTTCACTAAGCTTAACCATTTCTAGCTTTTTTTTTTTTTTTTTTTTTTGCCGTACGTGGGCCTCTCACAGTTGTGGCCTCTCCCGTTGCGGAGCACAGGCTCTGGACGCGCAAGCTCAGTGGCCATGGCTCACGGGCCCAGCTGCTCCATAGCGTGTGGGATCTTCCCGGACCGGGGCACGAATCCGCGTCCCCTGCATTGGCAGGCCGACTCTCAACCACTGCACTACCAGGGAAGCCCTCTAGCTTTTGATTTAAAGTGAGAGACATGTGACTCTTCCTTTCAATTGAACACTTAGAGGTCATTATCAGGTTATTAGTTGGCCTAACTTCAATACTGTTGTATCTCAGGGAATAGGGAGGTGTGAGGCTAGGGAAAGACATGGAGGGATGTCTGGTTGGTAAAATAGAACACACACAACATTTATTAAGTTTTCTGTCTTACATGGGCATGATTCATGGTCTCCCAAAACAATCACAATTGTAATATCAAAGATCACCATAACACACGTAACAATAGTAAAAATTTTGAAATATTGGGAGAATTATTAAAATGTGACACAGAGACACGAAGTGAGCAAATGCTGTTGGAAAAATGGTGCTGACAAGCTTACTCAATGCAGAGTTGCTACAGATTTTCAATCTGTAAAAAATGGCATATCTGTGAAACACAATAACGTGAAGCAAAATATAACAAGGTAATGCCTATATTATTACTACTATTATTATTAAAAATTGAAAAATGCCATTACATGCTTACATTTTGACTGCTTTTTGTTGAGAAGTGAGGTCAAGAAATGGGTTCAGTCTTCCCATTATCATCTCATTAATGATAATTCATTCACTGAGAGTTCCATGGGTTTGATGGCATTATTTGCTAATTGTACTTATAGGAGCCTCAAAATTCTTTCAACAGTAATAATAAATCCACCACTAAAGCAAGTTATAGTCTGTTTTTAACACAACCCATGTTCATGAACTTTTAAGCATGTTGTTTTATTCTAACATTTAACACCCCCTATTAGTCTCAAGATCATCTAAAATCAGCAAATATGTATTAAATATTTTAAAAGTTCTTACTGGGAGCCAGGTAATTTCATAGTAATAATTTTCAAACTTTCAATTCTTTCTTTTTGTTTTTGCCTGTTATGTTATTCCCTCTCTTTTGTTTGTTCATTTCTGTCTTTCTTTTTATTTATGAATCACACAAGCTTTCATGATTATGTCTTATTTGAAAACGGACTATAAACACAGGTAAATCTTATGTGACATCCAGTAATTCAGATATCTATGTCTACCTATAAATCTGTATTTGTCTATACATTTAGCCTAGAAATATTTACTAAATAAATATTTGGGCTAGAAAAAAATGTTGGGAGAAACTATATATTGTGTTCAATTTTGTCATTTTACAGGTGAAGAAATTGAGATGCAAAGAGGTGAATCAACTTATATATGATCCCACTGTAAGTAGAAAAGACAGTAAAAACACTCAGGTCTTCTGTTCAGGAATTTTTAGTATAGTTTAGGGTTTTTCCAACTATAGTCCAAAATCATACACCAAAAATGTATGTGTGTGTGTGTGTGTGTGTGTGTGTGTGTGCATTGTTGTATGTCATTTGAAGGTCAGTTGCTAAATATGCATCTTACCCATTCATAAATGGCAGTGATGGTAACATCAATGTGTGTATAGATATAACAGCTATGTGACATTAAGATTTTTTGTTTTGTGCACCTACAGCAAGTCACCTCAAAATAATTGTGGCTTCCCAGCCCTCTTCCCCTCAAAGCTGTTATTTTTTTTTTCCTTATAGGAAGTTTTGTCCTTTCTTCTCTAGCTGAGCCACGTGACTTGAGATTGACAACTAGACTCTTTGCAGATGTCAATTCCCAAGAATCAACAGCTCTGCCACATTGCTTCCAATTATGTTTGACAGTGTCCTTGTAAAACTCTGTTGACAACTTGTTTCAGCTTGTCAACAATGTGAATTACACTTTCCTTGCCTGGTCCTCCCTCCCCAGCAACAGATATTAAGCCAAAACAAACTACATGGCCATGATGGTGAATTAAACACTTAAGAGGATCTATCATGCGTGATAGATCACTCTTGGATGAATCAAAGTTATCATGGAGATATTGCTGATTAACTACATTGGTAACCAATGATGGGAGTGTTAGGCATGATGGTTCTGAATGCCACATTTATAGGAAGTCTGCATTTACACATTCATTTATGCAGCAGAGTCAGGAGTCATATCTCTGGATGCTGAAGGAGCCTGCCAATGTTATATCTGAGCAGCTGTCATTGCATATTGAGAAATTTTAAAAGAAAGGAGAAGTGTCAGGAGCTATAAAGGTGAGAAACTGTCCCAAATTTTTAAAGGGAAGAACATAATTCATATCAGAAATTACAGATTTTTGGCACTACCTAGAGTAAGTGATTAAATAAATGCTCTATTTGAATGCTTAGAATATGGAATGCCTCTAATAAGGTACTTGAGAAATATCTAATAATTGAAAAGACTCAGAATGAATGGATTTAGTGTTCACTGAAGGACTGAATGGATCATTTAAGAGCAAGTCTTGCCAAACTCCAGTGTCTTGTTTGGATACAGTAAGTAAATATTTTATCATGAAGTTCACATGGTGAAATGAAAGCAGGGTATTATTTTTATTTTATTTGAAGGTGATTTGACAATCCTTTAATCATAAGTAGGCAAGAGTTTTCTAGGGAAAGAATTTAGTCATCATGCTTAGCTTTGTTCCCTTGAGAATTTTATATGATTTGAATATAGGTGTAAAAGATCTATTTAGCAAATTCAGGCTGTGTTTAAGATCTGTACTTACCAGCGTGTAAACTCCATGAAGGCAGGGAGTTCTGCTGTCTGATTCACTGATTTATTTTCAACATGTGTTTTCCTGACAAAGATGCTCAATATAATTTTGTTGAATAATGCACAAAGCCAGGGAAAAGGGAATAGGCAAAAAATGAGTTTCTTAGTTCTGCAGGAACTCCAGTCTTCCTTAGGTATCTCTCACCTAGTCCTAGAGTTGCCAGTGAGTTGGTTCATGTTAATCCCCAATCGATTCTTGCCTGTTCAATAGTCCCCATAATTTTCCTTCTTTCCTATTCTGTACAGTTGTTACTTTGTCAGAGTAAATACTTATCAAAGGCACCACTACGTTGGTACCCACTTGCCATCTCTATTGATGATTTCTAGACCAAAACTGTCAGTCCCAGAGGGCAAAAAGAAGAAAGAAAAAGGTAGGAAAGATGCAACTGCCAACATCCATGATACAACTGTTGCTACGGGGTTTTAAAATTCTCAAGACTGAGAGCACTAATATTTGGCCTGAGTGCTAATTCCCCAATGTGGAGGTTACCGCCTGGCAGTGGAATAGAAGTTTGGGGAGATAACTTTATTATAAATGTAAATATTACATGTCATATATCACTACTCCCATGAAAAACATTTCTACCTTCATTGTGGCTTTGTTGTTATATGCACTTGTGTCTTCATTGTCAATATTCCCTTTTTCATTGCTATGCAGAAAGTAACTGAGCAGGCCCAGTACTGCTGTCCCTAGAAAGTCTTCCTTGCAGGGTTGGCCTTTGCCTGGCATCCAGGAATTTAGATTTCTTACCATTCCAAGAACTGATAAATGTAGCTTATCATGCTTAAACTCTTTGTACAAGCATATGGTTTATTCTACATACCTGCTTTTCCTTCGGGGGTCCAGAATTTTGGTACATTATGAGGCAGAGTACGTTTACATGACCACCCACTAATAAAAACCCTGGTGATGAGTCTGTAATGAGCTTCCCTGGTAGACAACATTTCACGTGCATGATCATAACTCATTGTTTGAGAAATTGTGTTTCTGGTATGAGAACACCATGAGAAGACCCTTAGAAGCTTGCCCCTGGTTTTCTCTGGACTGTTCCATGTGCCTTTTCCCTTTGCTAACTTAGCTTTGTATCCTTTTGCAATAATAAATTATAGTCATGAGTATAATTATACACAGATTCCTGTGACTTACCCTAGCAAATCACTGAATCTGGAGGTGTTCTGGGAGACTCTTGACACAATTGTCGACCACATTAACCACTACAGATTCTGTCTGACCCTCATGGTCCCTGGAAATTATCATAATTCAGATCTTTTACTTGTTTTTAAATTTTTTGTTTGTTTGTTTTTTGCCCAATTGAGTTAAAACCCTAATATGATCCCATAAAACAATATGAATAAAATTAATACCAATAAAATAGTAGGTAAAATTTATTGACCTTATTTATTTAATTGATTGAGATCATTTATATATTTATTCTTCTTTTTGGAGGGGCACTATGATTAGTACTTTCTCATTTAATCCTTACAACTATTCCATGGGGCATGTAACTTTAAAGTCATAAGTTTATAGATTGAGAAATTGAGGCACAGGGAGATCAAATACCATACCAAAATTCCACAGCTAAAAAGTAATGGAGTTGGGATTTTAAGCAGGAATTTTGAAATGTCATAGTTTTGACACGCAACACTACATGGGCATCATTTTTCCTGTCTTTACCCTATGATCAGACCTCTTACTTACCTCAAATCAAAAATTATGTTTCTTGCAGGTCTCTGTTTTAGGGTGACTTTTTTCACAAAAATACTCCTAAGTCTGTCAAGCATATAAAGAACATATGATGTCTGTACCTAGCAGCAGTCCTCCAACAATCTGAGGAATATCTGGATCATATAGACAAATGAGTCTAGATTGTATGGGGGACAAAATTAAATCTCTAAAAAGCATTTAAAACTTTGCAGTATAGTTCATTCATTTCTCAACCTGCTGCTGCTTGAGAGCAAGGATTAGACTTCAAATAAGGTTGAATTCTTAACAACATGCACAGTTTGTGGCCCATACTAGGAATTTAATTGTTTTATTTATTTATTTTTTTCAATGTGGTTGATGGATAAGCATATGATTACTGAGCTACAGAACTTGTTTGGAGATTTGGTCAGATGGAATGTTCTCCAGAAAGTTCAACAATGGAGGCACACTTTGGACTAGAGTTTTGGGCAAACAAGAAGTGTATTCACATTGTATTCATAGCCAAAAATGTTATAAATTCATAAAATAAATAGGACTCAAAACCAGAGTAAGAAAAAAACTATCATTTTCAACAGTAAGAAAAGTGGCTGAGTGCATCCATGCTGCTAATCCATTAAGAAGAACTAGGTGCCCCTTTTCTATGATGTGTTAAATTAAAAATGCAAGTTTCAGTCCTGGGAGTATGAAATTATTACAATTTCATTAAAATGCATATGTGTGCATGCATTCAAATGTGTATATGTGCACACATATGTATGTGTTTTTAATGGGTATATATATTTTATATAATATTATTTTTGTATATTATATATTTCTTTCTAAAAGAAAGAAAGATGCATATCAGTTTTTCAATGAGGATTAACCTTTTGAAGGTGGGATAGAATAGGTTTTGGGAAAACATTAGTTTGTATCATAAATATAAATATTACATTTCTAACCATGGTGGGACTGTGAATTTCTAATGGTTTTTAAGTATTTTTTCACCAAAATGTTTTTAACTCATAAATATTATAAGTTAGATTGATAATTCTTCTACATAAATATATTCATGTAATGTCAAGGGAAGAAATGTATAATTACAAAGAGGTAGCTTGTTTATTAAGACTCTGCATGTATGTGTGTGTGTGATATGTATGTATATATTTCTCTGGAAAGTATACCAAACTGACTGTTTGGAATATATGTAAGGCTTTTATTTTATAATTTGGTTATTTTGGTATTTTTTAACTTGTTTTCACTGAACTGGATTATTTTATTAAAGAAAGGAAAACAAACAAGCCAAAAAGACAATATCAGGGCTGACAGAACCAATAATTCTGATATCATGACTAACAGGAAGTAATGCTGTCCTTTTATTTATGGAAGCAAAGGTCTTCTCTAGGTTTTAAGGGATGAGGTAAAATTCAAACTTCTAAGCCTGGCATTCAGAAGGCCCCAGAATCTGGCCTCAATATAGCATTTTGACCTATAAAACAATAAAACCTATAAAATATTTTGACCAGTCTATAAAACTGTTTTGCTCATATTCTCAGAAAGCACTTTGCAGTGTCCTGTTCTCACAAATACCCTTTTACCAAATTTTATTACCTGGAATGGCTTTTATTTTTCTCTATACATGTTTTTAGTCCTATGTTTTATCATTATTTGAATTCTTCCTTCTCCTAAAAGACATGACTTCTCTTAAACCCACTTTCAGCTCAGCTTGTTGAAGATAAAGAAAATTTATTAAACATACAATATTAGCTATCATTAAGAATAGATGCTGGGTGTCTTAAGCCAAGTTTTAAGAGTAAAAGTTTTCCAAAGTTTATATACATTAAGAATGCCCTAAAGGTTACTGAGCTCTGCCCACCAGAGCAACAGTCAACTCTACCCACCACCAGTCCCTCCCATCAGGAAACTTACACAAGCCTCTTAGATAGCCTCATCCACCAGAGAGAAGACAGCAGAAGCAAGAAGAACTACAATCCTGCAGCCTGTGGAACAAAAACCACATTCATAGAAAGATAGACAAGATGAAAAGGCAGAGGGCTATGTACCAGATGAAGGAAGAAGATAAAACCCCAGAAAAACAACTAAGTGAAGTGGACATCGGCAACCTTCCACAAAAAGAATTCAGAATAATGATAATGAAGATGATCCAGGACCCTGGAAAAAGAATGGAGGCAAAGATCGAGAAGATGCAAGAAATGTTTAACAAAGACCTAGAAGAATTAAAGAACAAACAAACAGAGATGAACAATACAATAACTGAAATGAAAACTACACTAGAAGGAATCAATAGCAGAATAACTGAGGCAGAAGAATGGATAAGTGACCTGGAAAACAGAATGGTGGAATTCACTGCTGTGGAACAAAATAAGGAAAAAAGAATGAAAAGAAATGAAGACAGCCTAAGAGACTTCTGGGACAACATTAAATGCAACAACATTCACATTATAGGGGTCACAGAAGGAGAAGAGAGAGAGAAAGGAACTGAGAGAATATTTGAAGAGATTATAGTCAAAAACTTCCCTAACATGAGAAAGGAAATAGCCACTCAAGTCCAGGAAACACAGCAAGTACCATACAGGATAAACCCAAGGAGAAACATGCTAAGACACATAGTAATCAAACTGGCAAAAATTAAAGACAAAGAAAATTTATTAAAAGCAGCAAGGGAAAAATGATAAATAATGTACAAAGGAACTCCAATAAAGTTAACAGCTGATTTCTCAGCAGAAACTCTACAAGACAGAAAGAAGTGGCTTGAAATACTTAAAGTGATGAAAGGAAAGAAACTACAACCAAGATTACTCTGCCCAGCAAGGATCTCATTCAGATTCAATGGAGAAATCAAAAGCTTTACAGACAAACAAAAGCTAAGAGAATTCAGCACCACCAACCCAGCTCTACAACAAATGCTAAAGGAACTTCTCTAAGTGAGAAACACAAGAGAAGAAAAGGACCTACAAAAACAAACCCAAAACAATGAAGAAAATGGTCATAGGAACATGATATCAAGAATTACCTTAAATGTGAATGGATTAAATGTTCCAACCAAAAGACACAGGCTTGCTGAATGGATACAAAAACAAGACCCATATATATGGTGTCTACAAGAGACCCACGTCGGACCTAGGGACACATACAGACTGAAAGTCAAGGGATAGAAAAATATATTCCATGCAAATGGAAATCAAAAGAAAGCTGGAGTAGCAATACTCATATCAGATGAAACAGATTTTAAATAAAGAATGTTACAATAGACAAGGAAGGACACTACATAATGATCAAGGGATCGATCCAAGAAGATATAACAATTATAAATATATATGCACCCAACATAGGAGCACCTCAATACATAAGGCAACTGCTAACAGCTCTAAAAGAGGAAATCAACAGTAACACAGTAATAGTGGGGGACTTTAACACCTCACTTTCACCAATGGAGAGATTATACAAAATGAAAATAAATAAGGAAACAGAAGCTTTAAATGACACAATAGACCAGATAGATTTAGTTGATATTTATAGGACATTCCATCCATAAAGAGCAGATTACACTTTCTTCTCAAGTGCACATGAAATATTCTCCAGGATAGATCACATCTTTGGTCACAAATCAAGCCTCAGTAAATATAAGAAAATTGAAATCATATCAAGCATCTTTTCTGACCACAATGCTAATGAGATTAGAAATGAATTACTGGGAAAAAAAAAAACATAAAATACACAAACACATGGAGGCTAAAAAATATGTTACTAAATAACCAACAGATCAATGAAGAAATCAAAGAGGAAATCAAAAAATACCTAGAGACAAATGACAATGAAAACATGATGATCCAAAGCCTATGGGATGCAGCAAAAGCAATTATAAGAGGGAAGCTTATAGCTATACAAGCCTACCTCAAAAAACAAGAAAAATCTCAAATAAAGAACCTAACCTTACACCTAAAGGAACTAGAGAAAGAAGAACAAACAAAACCCAAGGTTAGCAGAAGGAAAGAAATCATAAAGATCAGAGCAGAAATAAATGAAATAGAAACAAAGAAAATAATAGCAAAGATCAATAATACTAAAAGCTGGTTATTTGAGAAGGTAAACAAAATTGATAAACCATTAGCCAGAATCATCAAGAAAAAGAGGGAGAGGACTCAAATCAATAAAATTAGAAATGAAAACAGAGAAGTTACAACAGACATCGCAGAAATACAAAGCATCCTAAGAGACTACTACAAGCAACTCTAGGCCAATAAAATGGACAACGTGGAAGAAATGGACAAATTTTTAGAAAGGTATAACCATGCAAGACTGAACCAGGAAGAAATAGAAAATATGAGCAGACCAATCACAAGTGATTAAAACTTTTCCAACAAACAGAAGTCCACAACCAGATGGCTTCACAGGTGAACTCCATGAAACATTTAGAGAAGAGTTAGCACCCATCCTTCTCAAACTCTTCCAAAAAGTTGCAGAGGAAGGAGCACTCCCAAACTCATTCTATGAGGCCACCCTCACCCTGATACCAAAACCAGACAAAGATACTACCAAAAAAAAAAAAAAAAAATTACAGGCCAATATCACTGATGAATATAGATGCAAAATCCTCAGAAAAATACTAGCAAACAAAATCCAACAACACATTAAAAGGATCATACACCATGATCGAGTGGGATTTATCCCAAGGATGTAACAATTATTCAAATATACACAAATCAATCAATTTGGTACACCATATTAACAAATTGAAGAATAAAAACCATATGGTCATCTCAGTAGATGCAGAAAAAGCTTTTGACAAAATTGAACACCCATTTATGATAAATACTCTCCAGAAAGTGGGCATAGAGGGAAACTACCTCAACATAATAAAGGCCATATATGACAAATCCACAGCCAATATCATTCTCAATGGTGAAAAACTGAAAGCATTTCCTCTAAGACCAGGAAGAAGGCAAGGATGTCCACTCTCACCACTATATTCAACATAGTTTATGAAGTCCTAGCAATGGCAATCAGAGAAGAAAATGAAATGAAAGGAATACAAATTGGGAAAGAAATAAAACTGTCACTGTTTGCAGATGACATGATACTATATATAGGGAATCCTAAAAATGTCACCAGTAAACAACTACAGCCTATCAATGAATTTGGTAAAGTTGCAGGATACAAAATTAATACACAGAAATCTCTTGCATTCCTATACACTAATGATGAAAAATCTGAAAGAGAAATTAAGGAAACACTCCCATTTAATATTGCAACAAAAAGAATAAATACCAAGAATAAATCTACCTGGGGATACAAAAGACCTGTATGCAGAAAACTATAAGACACTGATGAAAGAAATTAAAGATGATACCAACAGATGGAGAGGTATACCATGTTCTTGGGTTGGAAGAATCAATATTGTGAAAATGACTACACTACCCAAAGCAATCTACAGTTTCAATGCAATCCCTATCAAATTACCAATGGCTTTTTTTACAGAACTAGAACAAAAAATGTTAAAATTTGTATGGAGACACAAAAGACCCTGAATAGCTGAAGCAGCCTTGAGGGAAAAAAAACAGAGCTGGTGGAATCAGACTCCCTGAATTCAGACTATACTACAAAGCTACAGATATCAAGACAATGTGGTACTGGCACAAAAACCTAAAAATATTCAACAGAACAAGAAAGAAAACCCAGAGATAAACCCATGCACCTATGGTCAACTAATCTATGACAAAGGAGGCAAGGATATACAATGGAGAAAAGACAGTCTCTTCAATAAGTGGTGCTGGCAAAACTGGAAAGGTACATGTAAAGGAATGAAATTAGAACACTCCTTAACACCATACACAAAAATAAACTCAAAATGGATTAGAGACCTAAATGTAAGACCAGACACTATAAAACTCTTACAGGAAAACATAGGAAGAACACTCTTTGACATAAATCACAGCAGAATCTTTTTTGATCCACTTCCTAGAGTAATGGAAATAAAAACAAAAATAAACAAATGAGACCTAATGAAACTTAAAAGCTTTTTCACAACAAAGGAAACCATAAACAAGACTAATAGACAACCCTCAGAGTGGGAGAAAATATTTATAAATGAATCAACGGACAAAGGAGTAATCTCCAAAATATATAAACAGTTCATGCAACTCAATATTAAAGAAACAAACAACCCAATCCAAAAATGGGCAGAAGACCTAAATAGACATTTCTCCAAAAGGAAATACAGATGGCCAATAAGCATATGAAAAGCTCTTAAAAATCACGAATTATTAGAGAAATGCAAATCAAAACTACAATGAGGTATCACCTCACACCAGTTAGAATGGGCATCATCAGAATATCTACAAACAACAAATGCTGGAGAGGGTGTGGAGAAAAGGGAACCCTCTTGTATTGTTGGTGGAATGTAAATTGATATCAGCCACTATGGAGAACAGTATGGAGGTTCCTTAAAAATCTAAAAATAGAATTACCATATGATCCAGCAATCCAACTACTGGGCATATACCCAGAGAAAACCCTAGTCCAAAAAGACACATGCACCCCAATGTTCATTGCAGCACTATTTACAATAGCCAGGTCATGGAAGGAAACTCAATGCTCATCAACAGACAAATGGATAAAGAAGATGTGGTACATATATACAATGGAATATTACTCAGCCATATAAAGGAAGGAAATTGGGTCATTTGTTGAGATGTGGATGGATCTAGAGACTGTCATACAGAGTGAAGTAAGTCAGAAAGAGAAAAACAAATATCGTATATTAACGCATATATGTGGAACCTAGAAAAATGATACAGATGAACCAGTTTGCAGGGCAGAAGTTGAGATACAGATTTTGAGAACAAACGTATGGACACCAAGGTGGAAAGCCACAGTGGGGTGGGTATGGTGGTGGGATGAATTGGGTGATTGGGATTGACATGTATACACTGATGTGTATAAAATTGATGACTAATAAGAACCTGCAGTGTCTAAAAATAAATAAAATAAAATTCAAAAATAAAAAAAAAGAATGCCCTACATCAATATCCCACACACATGCAGACACAAAAACATGACTGTAATATCCGTACTGTGAAAGATACTAAAGAATATTAAAAAGAGAAGGAGAAGTAGAGGATTATACTATTTCACCTTAGGGAACCATTTATTTCTATTGCCATTAAAAAAAAACTATTATAGTTTATTAAAATATTGTGATTTACAACTTCTTCCAATTAGCTTACTGACATTCCCCAGAGAAAGCCAAATTTTCCAACTCCCTAACAAATAAACAATGTAGGTGAAAAGCCAGGAATTGGAGCACTGAAATAGGATGATATTTGGGCTTTGGAACTCAGCATCTTTGCTTACTACCTGTGTGACTTTGAGCAAATTAACTAAACCTTAGTTTCTTCATGTATAAAGTAGAGGTGATAATAATACTAATTGTGTGGAGTTATTAAAATTTATATGTAATATAAGTAAAGTTGCTGTCAATGACAAATCAACATCCATTATCATTTCTGGGAATGATTGTCTAACTTCCTACTAGCACATCCATTATCCTATTACATTCCCCCCAACGGTGCTAAAAAGAAGTATTATTGTGTATTCTGAGCCTCATAAAACAGATGAAAAATCTGTGATTTACAGAAAATAAATTAGTTACTCAAAGACACAGCCAGAAAGGACCAGTTAAGAGTTGGACTTGATGCAGTGTTCTTTAAATTGTCTTGCATCTTTAGAAGACTGATTTAAATGTTCCAGGTAGATACTCAATAGTAGTTGAACAAGAAATCTAAAAATGGAGCTACCATATGATCCTGCAATCTCACTCCTGGGCATATACCTGGAGAAAACCATAATTTGAAAGGATACTTGAACCCCAATGTTCATAGAAGCACTATTCACAATAGCCAAGACATTGAAGCAAACTAAATGTCCATTGACAGATGAATGGATAAAGAAGATGTGGTACATATACACAATGGAATATTACTCAACTGTAAAAAAAAAAAAGAATGCAATAATGCATTTGCAGCAACATGGATGGACCTAGTGAACTTAGATTATCATACTAAGTGAAGTAAGTCAGACATAGAAAGACAGATATCATATTATATTGCTTATATGTGGAATCTAAAAATATGAGATAAATAAACCTACCTCAACATAATAAAGACCATATATGACAAACCCACAGCAAACATTATTCTCAATGGTGAAAAATTGAAAGCATCTCCTCTAAGATAAGGAACAAAACAAAGGTATCCACTCTTGCCACTATTATTCAACATAGTTTTGGAAGTCCTAGCCATGGCAATCAGGGAAGAAAAAGAAATAAAATGAATCCAAATTGGAAAAAAAGAACTAAAACTGCTACTGCTTGCAGATGACATGATACTATACATAGTATCCTAAAGATGCTACCAGAAATCTACAGGTGCTAATCAGTGAATCTGGTAAAGTCACAGGGTACAAAATTAATACACAGAAATCTCTTGCATTCCTATACACTAACAATGAAAAATCACAAAGAGAAATTAAGGAAACATTCCCATTTACCACTGCAACAAAAGGATAAAATACCTAGGAATAAACCTACCTAAAGAGGCAAAAGACCTGTACTCAGACAACTATAACATACTGATGAAAGAAATCAAAGGTAACACAAACAGATGGAGAGGTATATGATGTTCTTGGATCAGAAGAATCAATACTGTGAAAATGACTATACTACCCAAAGTAATCTACAGATTCAGTGAAATCCCTATCAAATTACCAATGGCATTTTTCAAAGAATTAGAACAAAAATTTTTACAATTTGTAGGGAAAAACAAAAGACCTGGAATACCAAAGCCATCTTGAGAAAGAAAAACAGAGCTGGAGGAATCAGGCATCCTGACTTCAGACTATACTACAAAGCTACAGTAATTAAGACAGTATGGTACTGGCACAAAAACAAAAATATAGATCAATGGAACAGGATAGAAAGCCCAGAGATAAACCCACACACATATGTTCACCTCATCTATGACAAAGGGGGCAAGAATATATAATGGAGAAAAGACAGCCTCTTCAATAATAGTGCTGGGAAAACTGGACAGCTACATGTAAAAGAATGAAATTAGACCACTCCCTAACACCATACACAAAAATAAACTCAAAATGGATTAAAGACCTAAATAGAAGTCTATAAAACTATAAACACTATAAAACTATAAAACTCTTAGAGCAAAACATAGGCAGAACACTCTTTGACATAAATCGTAGCAAGATCTTTTATGATGCACCTCCTAGAGTAATGAAAATAAAGACAAAAGTAAATAAATGGGACCTAATTAAACTGAAAAGCTTTTGCACAGCAAAGGAAAACATAAACAAGACGAAAAGACAACCCTCAGATTTGGAGAAAATAGTTGTATACAAAGCACCTGACAAGGGATTAATCTCCAAAATATACAAATAGCTCATGCAGCTTAATATCAAAAAAAAAAAAAATCAAAAAATGGGGAGAAGACCTAAATAGACATTTCTCCAAAGAAGACATACAGATGGCCAACCAACATATGAAAATTTGCTCAACATCACTAATTATTAGAGAAATGCAAATCAAAACTACAATGAGATATCACCTCACACCAGTCAGAATGGCCATCATCAAAAAATCTACAAACAATAAATGCTGGAGAGAGTGTGGAGAAAAATGAACTCTTCTACACTGTTGGTGGGAACATAAATTGGTACAGCCACTATAGAGAACAGTGTGGAGGTCCCTTAAAAAACTAAATATGGAAACAACATATGACCCAGCAATCTCACTACTGGGCATATGCCCAGAGAAAATCAAAATTCAAAAAGACATATGCACCCCAATGTTCATTGCAGAACTATTCACAATAGCCAGGACATGGAAGCAACCTAAATGTCCATCAACAGAGGAATGGATAAAGAAGATGGGGTACATATAAACAATGGAATATTACTCAGCCATAAAACGGAACGAAACTGTGTTATTTGTAGAGATGTGGATGGACCTAGAGACTGCCATACAGAGTGAAGTAAGTCAGAAATAGAAAAACATATATTGTATATTAATGCATATATGTGGAATCTAGAAAAATGGTATAGATGATCTTATTTGCAAAGCAGAAATAGAGACACAAACCTAAAGAACAATCATATGGATACCAAAGTGGAAAGGGGGGGGTGGAAGAATTGGGAGATTGGGATTGACATATATGCACTAATGATACTATGTGTAAAATAGATAACTAATGAGAACCTACTGCATAGCACAGGGAACTCTACTCAGTGCTCTGCGGCTATCTAAATGGGAAGGAAATCCGAAAAAGAGGAGATATATGTATACGTATAACTGGTTCACTTTGCTGTACAGTAGAAACTAACACAACATTGTAAAGCAGCTATACTCCAATACAAATTAATTAAAAAATAATAAATCTAAATTTTTAAACAGAAATAGATTTAATTAACTTTAACCTCTATGATCTTGATCCATAAATTCAGGTTAGGCACACCTCCTATATTCTTCCATAACATCAGGCAAGATTTTAACATCAGATTAGAGTTTCCATCAGACTATTTCTTCCTTGCCTTTTACCTCGTGGTTGTCCGCTTCTAGATGCCATGTGCTATAAGGACAGTGACTATAGTTAGTTTGTGCACTGTGGCGCCCCAATTGTCTGGAACAGTGCCTGGTACTGGAGTAGGGGATTTCTAAATATTTGTTGAATGTAGCACAGACTAACCATTCTGGACATGTGCTATTTTTCTTGTATAGAAGTACTGATTTATGAATGTGTTTTTAAAAATAATTCTTGGCTTCCTGGCATGTATCTGCTGGAATGCCTACAGCCATTGTAAACCAAATGAGGTTAAGGATCAGAGAATTGTTTTCTATGAAGAAAATTATTCCTGGTAATGTGAGGTCAATGAGACTGTGTGATTCAGAAAAGGACTCTGGCTGGGATACCAGGATAAATTCCCACTTTGCATTTTGGTACAGGGAAACTTTGAAAAGTTACAAAATATATGTGTCTCATTTTCATCTTCTGTAAAATGGAAATATTGATATTGTGACAATTGTCATTAGGAAAAAAAGTATATGAAATGATTTCATGTTATAAGCATTCAATAAATGGGCATTCTCTGATCTTGGTATTTTACTTTGCCCTGTTTGATTTTTTCTTCATACTATTTATAAAACAGCACATGCATTTATTAATGTATTTATTGTCTGTCTCTCCCCAGTCAGAATGGAAGCTCTCTGAGAGCAGAGCCTATTGTACACACTGCTATATTCCCACTTAGGACAATGATTTGAACAGAATAGATGATTAATTACTATACACTGAATGAAGGAATGTCACTATTTTATAAGTCGATGGTTCTTTTGGCATTATCACTCTAAATCAACACACATATCTACAATTTGAAGATGTCACTATGTTTTACCCACCTGGGTCAGACATCATTCCACAAAAATTCAGAGGATTTCAGGTTTCTTGGGGGATAAATGAGCATCAGATTGACTTATCCTCTGATTAATCTCAAAGTGCAATACTAATTAACAATATAACTCGATTCAAATCAAGCTCCCTTAATTTTCCACCTCCTACTCTGCCCAACCAAATTTCAATCAATAACAGTATGTTAAAAAATAAAATGTGTGTCAACCATTAGCATTTCATGTACTCTGGGAATCTGTGTGGATACAATTCTCAAGGTAACTTTCTCTTTCCCACTTTCCCTGTTTTCTCCCTTTCTTTTGATCAGCATTTGGTTTGTTTAATTTTATCCCTTTGCATATTTCCTGGTTTTTTCAGTGTTACCTTAAATGACAAATTTTCATCTTTACAGAAAATCTTTTCTCCAGTTGAACAGAACTATCTTGATAAGCACTCAGCAAAAATAAGTTTACTATACATGCTTAAAATGAATACTAAAAATCATGGATAGAACATGTGCAAACCCAAATTAAGTGATTTATGTTCATGTTTACATGGTTCAAACATACACAGTAAATAGAAAGAAACTATAATTTTTCACTCTGACTGTGGCCACCATGTTGAGACACATCATTGTGATTTGAAAATCAGAATGTTTACTTTTAGAACAGATATCTGAAAAGTATGTTCTCCTCTAATAAAAGTATTTCCATTCTAAAAGCCCCATTCATTTATAAATATTCTATATTTTCTCCTTTAATGTTGCCAGATTTTTTTTTATTGACATGAAAATCTCATTTACATGAGAAAAAAGGCAGCTGGGTTCCTAATAGAGAACTGAAACATAACTGCTTTAAAAGTGGGCCCTGAAACATTAGTTCAAACTTTTCCTGTCTTCAGTTGTTAGACATTCAGTGAAAAGGCAGTGATGGGTTATGGAAAATGTAAGGAGCACTAAAAATAAATTTTTCAAGTAACCTCACTATTTTCTTAAAAAAGGAATAAAAACAGTGAGCAGTTGTCTCTACTTGGTCATTTATATTTTTCCTATCCTTCTTCTGATTTGTATTCCTACCAAAGAATTTTTACACCAGTTGAGATTTTCATCCTCTTTCACAGGCTTAAATAGGACTATGTGAACCAAGAATACCAGGAATATTGAATTTCAGAGATTAAATTTATTATAGACTGAAACAGGACATTCCAATTAAAATGAAGACTTTTCAAAGGGATCAGCGTTTCCCAAGTGATCCATTTCTTTCTGGCCCTTTTTCTCTTCCATACTACATGTGTTATGGATGCTTTAAAGCAGTAACTCAAATTAATACATCTCTGCACCCATACTTGGCGGTGCTAATCATTCTTCAACAGTAAGGAATTTTGGAATGTTAGAAATAGCACTTAGACAACATTGAATAAAAATCATTAATTTTGCAAATGGAGAAACTTAGGACCAGAGAGGGAAAGTGGATTTGTATATGGTACCTTCAATTTTGGGAATTTTTGAGTTACGATGATGTTGAGGGTGAGGATGATGATAATATTATGCTCAAATGAATGTGATCCAGGATAACCAATTAAGAATAACCAAGTGAATTATACTATTTACTGATGTACTTATTCATCTAGGGTCTGCTTCATGGGTGATGCATATCAAGTAAATTATGCTGGGGATAAATTATTTTCCTGCTCTTAGTACTGTAGGTACAGTACTAGACTGATTATTTGATCGCTTTTTTTTTTTTTACATCTTTATTGGAGTATAATTGCTTTACAATGGTGTGTTAGTTTCTGCTTTATAACAAAGTGAATCAGTTATACATATACATATGTTCCCATATCTCTTCCCTCTTGCGTCTCCCTCCCTCCCACCCTCCCTATCCCCCCCCTCTAGGTGGTCACAAAGCACCGAGCTGATTTCCCTGTGCTATGCGGCTGCTTCCCACTAGTTATCTATTTTATGCTTGGTAGTGTATATATGTCCATGCCACTCTCTCACTTTGTCATAGCTTACCCTTCCCCCTCCCCATATCCTCAAGTCCATTCTCTAGTAGGTCTGTGTCTTTATTCCTGTCTTACCCCTAGGTTCTTCATGACATTTTTTTTCTTAAATTCCATATATATGTGTTAGCATACGGTATTTGTCTTTCTCTTTCTGACTTACTTCACTCTGTATGACAGACTCTAGGTCCATCCACCTCATTACGAATAGCTCAATTTCATTTCTTTTTATGGCTGAGTAATATTCCATGTCAAAACTGTTTATGTTAATTGTTGTGCCAGTACCTTTTTAAATAAAACTAAAATACAGACTTTTCTGATCTCACCAGTTTTTTCATTAATGTCCTTTTTTCTATTCCAGAATCTAATCTAGGACACTAATTGCATTTAGTTGTCATATCTCCCCAGCTTCCTCTATCTGTGACAGTTTCTCAGTCTTTCCTTGTCTTTCATGACCTTGAGATGCTTTGAAGAATACTGGTCAGTTTTTCTATAGAATACCCCTCAATATGGATTTGCCCAAACTCTTCTAATGAGTAAATTGAAGATATGCATTACTGGGGATAATACCACCATGATGATGTGTCTTTCTCAGAGAAGACTAGTTTGCAAACATTAAATCATGTTACGTATAGACACCATCATTACATCATTATGGCATTGTTTCTTGCAGCCACCATTCAAAGAGTTCCAGCTCATAATTCTTTATAGTTTTCTTAGTACCCTCTTATATTATCTCTTTCAGTTGCTTGAAGAGATTAGTTTCAATTACATACTAGGAAATTAAAGCCCAAGAAGATGGTATGACTTAATAGTCATGCAACTAATTAGCAGACAATTTATGCCTTAAATTTTTGCCTTCAGATCCTAGAGCACAGATTTCCCAACCAAGTTCACAGTGAAAACTTAGGAGCCTCATGACCTCGGGGTGTCTTGAAAAGATTCTTGTGGACTCCACATTTTCTTTCATTTCTAGTCACAAGGCCCTAATTAGACATGTCACTTTTCAGTTTCCTATATAAGATTCATGAAGAAGGTTTCCTCAGAAGTTCATCACCGGTACATTGGCCTTCCGTCCTCTTTCTTCCTCCACTCCTGTAGTAATCCCATCTCTGCATGGCCATGAGGGAAATGAGTGCTTCTTACTTCCCCTAATTGGAGTGAGGTATGCCACTGCTCAGAGTTGAGAATTCTTGGTGTGCCCTCGAAATAAATCTGCCTCCTGAATAATGATTTGGCTCTGCAAAAACCAGTGCCTTGGAATCCTGCTGAGGTGCTGCCATCAAAACAGAAAAAAATCAAATTTTACTCTGAACGGAGTCTTAATAACAGTTGGAAACTTCAGCCTCCTGCCTATAATTTATTTACAAAGAATCTTTTTGAAGGGAACTGTCTTGGAGAATTCTGTACCACTTTGATGTTTGCAAAAGTAACCCTGTAAAGATAGAAAGATTATATATATATATATATATATATATATATATATATACCTTCAGATAGAAAATAAGACAAATTAAAACAAGAAATCTGTGTCCAGTAAGTCATATATGAGCTTCTGATTCTTCCATTTTTCCTATGACAGGACCTCTGCCCCTAGCCTAGTAATTGTTTTAAGCACTTATGGTCAATGTTTTAATTTAGTTTTTCCATAAACATTTTTAGACAATGTTTTAGTGAAATTAGTTTTTGTTTTGTTTTGCTTGTGGGAGGAGCGGGTCAGAGTGTGATACAGGGAAAGGAAGACAGTTATTAAAGGGTGAGTTTCAGACTGAATTGGGTACCCCCAAAATTCACAGGTCAAACCCCTAACACCAATGTGACTATATGTGGAGATAGAGCCTTTAGGATATAATTAAGGTTAAACAAAGTCATAAGAGTGAGGCCCTAATCTGATAAGACTAGGGAAGAAGAAGAGGAAGAGACACCAGATTCTTTCTCTCTCTCTCTCTCTGTGCAATCACAAAGGAAAAGCTATTTAAGGACATAGTAAGAAGGTGGCTGTCTGCAAGCCAGGAAGAGAGTTCTCACCAGAAACCAAATCTCCTGGCACCTTGATCTTGGACTTCTTCCCTCCAGAACTGTAGGAAAATAAATGTCAGTTGTTTAAGCCACTCCATCTCTGGTATTTTGTTATGGCATCCTGAGCTGACCATTAAAGGGCACATCATTCATTCAGCTATCACAGTAGGCAACTGAAGAATGATTTTAAGAATTGGTGCACCTAAGATTTATCTCCTCCCAAGGGACTAAGTAGCTGGAGTACCTGAATATCAACTCATAAATGGAATTGGCTGGTGACTATTCCTATGGCTTATCAATTCCTCCAGACATCATCTAGACGCAGAATGGTTTCCTGAAATTTAGGAAGAAAAGAAAAGAAAAAAAAAGCCTCAGAAATGCATGCAGATCCTGACAGTTGGAAATTAGCATGAGCATAATGAAGACAGAATGAATACAAGTATGGCTCCAACAGCATCTACTGCACCCAAAAAATAGATCCAGTCCAATTCTAGAAGAGCTCGTGCTTCTTAGTTTTCCCTGCAAGGAAACTGATGCTAGAATCTGTAATGTGTGTACCTCTATGTATGCATATGTGAAATGTGTACATATGTGATGTGTGTGTGTATGAATGTGTATATAGGTGATATATGTGATATAGTCACACAAGGTACATGATTAGTGAAAAAACGAGGTCTCATCACCACTTATAACCCTGATCAGGCTAGCTATGAAGTTCACATGCCTGTATTATATCCACCCCCAGCCACATCATCTCCCTTCATGGCAAGTCCACAGAGAGGCTCACAAATGCTCACAAGAATGTTTTCTCAGTATTATAAGGAATCAGTCATGCTCTCCTTTGGCAGACTTGGTCCCATTGGTGAGAATTTTGACTGAGGTCTGATGCCTTTGAAGTTGTGTATAATACACTTACTCTAAAGCAGTTTCAGAAGCTGTCCAGGGAATTTGATGTTATTCAAATCAACATCTCCATCTCTATCTGCATCTTGTTCCCTTCCCGACACTTTCACATAAGCAGTGATATTTCACCTAAATAATCTGTCACTGGGATATGAAATAGTGTTCTGGTCTTGAATCACACCAAAGTTATAACACTAAGTTACTACAAAAATCCTTAATACAAATTTTGAAAATTAAATACATATCAACTATACATCAATAAAATAAGTTTAAAACAGAAAATCAAATACAGGACTGTAAAAGTAAAAACACTTCCTTTTTTAAAGCTTTAAGCTCAAATTTTTAGATCTTTAAGCTATAGACAGTAAAAAAAATCAACATGATATAATACATATCATATAATATGAAGTTATAATAATTATTATAATAATATGTGAATATTATAAAAGTTTTAATTTATAATAGTAACAAATAGTTGTGTAGAGTCTATGTAAATAAATCTTTAATGTCTCTGAAGGACACAAAAATATATTTCAGCAGAATAGAAGGGCAAACTATGTTTTTGAATACAGAAACAGCATTCTAAAGATGTCAACTGTCATTAAAAATTATGCATTTCTGTAACCTGATAAAAATACTAACAAGATTTTATTGAAGCTATATAAAACTATTCTTAAGTTCAAATGTAAAAATTAAATAGTTATGTATAATCAGGAAAATATTTAAGAAGAAAAATAATGAAGGAATATCTAGTTGTAATAAAACTACAGAAATACATAGTCTATTGCTGTAATAAAACTATAGAAATATATAGTTAATTGCTGTCACATGAATAGATAGAGATCAATGAAATGGTAGAAAATGTCCAGGAACAGATCTAATATTTATGAAAATTTAGTGTATCAAAATGGTGCCATTTCAAATTAGTGTAGAAAAAAATAGATAATTCAAAAATTGTTGTTGAGACAATTGGGTAGCCATCTGAAAAAGTTTTAAAATTAGAGTGTATACTTTGTACCTCATGCAAACTATTTAAATTAGAAAAAAAAACATGAAACCATAAATATTCTAAATATATCACATTAAAAATGTGTTTGAAGAAGAAAACATTTTTAACATAAATCCTAAAGGTCATGGAAGAAAAACTGTAAACTCAACCATATATAAAGTAAAACAAAACATTTTGCATCACAGTAAACCCCCAAAAATAAAACTTTAAAACTCAAATGATAAACTGAGAAAAAAAAAAAAGAACAATCACTCTTGGATAGTTGAATTTAATTACAGACCAATTTATTTAATTTAATATGTAATGAGGACTCACAAAGAAATAAGACCAAGTTCAACACCCAGTAGAAAAGAAAAAATGGGCAAAAAATATAAACAGTGAACAGAAAAAGACAGTGAATTTTTAAACTTGTGAAAACATTTTCAACATCAGTGATAAGGAGAAAACTATGAGCTGTAATTTTTATGATCAGTTTGGCAGTGTTAAAATATTTGAAATTAATGTGTTCAGAGTGGGCAGAAACACATTCTTGATGGCATTGTAAATTGCCTAAATTACTTTGTTTTCTACAAATAAAGATCCCAAATGTCAATAACTTTAGCCTGAATTATATTCCAGGAATGCACCATATTGATATCTACATGTATGCAAGAGAAACCAGTTAGAAGGAGAAAAAAAATCAAATAAATAGTCTTCAACTGGGAGCTAGTTAAATAAAGTAAGGCACACACCTGTGATGCACAGCTTTAAGGGATGGTGGCAAATTTTTTTAAGTTTAGATAAGAAATATCTCCCAAGATTCGGCTTCAAGTAGGAAAAACAAAGAATGGACAATGAATAAAATGCTAATATTTGTGTAAAAACATGCAAGCATATATTTGCTTGTATATTCCTGAAAAAGAGGAATAGGAGCAAGAAGTACTTTTCAATATATAAATTTATGCATAACTTGTGCCTGTATTACAAATTAAAATATTTTTTAAAAGTAACAGCTTCGGCCTTGTTGATCTCTATTATGTTTTTGTTTTCTATTTAATTAATTCCTGTTTTATTTTTTATTGTGTACTTTCTTATATTTCTTTTTATTTTATTACTTTTTAATATTTTTTTATACTTTTCTGCTTTTAGCTTTTTGAATTTACCAGTTTATGTGGTTATCCTTCCTTTATGAATTTCGGTTTTCCTTTTGGATTCAGTTGCCTTTTTCCTTAGGCAGTTCCTTAAAAAGTTACCTCAATGAGAGTCTGAGAAAGAGTTACCAAGTTCTGGCATTTCACAGATGTTTTTTACATTTATGGATCCCGTTTAGAACTCTTGTTTAACCACTTTTTTTACTGGAAGTTCATTGGGTACCTGCTGTAAGATCACATTTTTCTTTTATGTTTTGATTATGGCTTACTTTTTAAAAATTAACATTAAAAGTTAAACTTAAACAATAATAGAATACAAGAATAGTAAATTCCACCCCTCCCATTCCCTAGATTCAATTTTTATCAAGGTTTTGAAATATTTTCCTAACATTCTTTTTTCTCTTGTTGTGTTTGAAAAACTTTAAATTCCAGATCTCATGTCATTTTACCCAATATATTCAGGATGTATCTTTAGAAAGCATAAGGCTTTTCTCCTATAACCACAGTGACATGCACCACAACTAACAAAATTAATATTTTTTTCTTAAAATTCTCTAATAGCTATTCAACATTAAATCTTTCTAAAAATTATTAATTAATTTCAGATGTTAATTGTCTGAAAAAAATCCTTTATAAAGTCCTTTTGTATGTAACAAAGTATGTACACTACATTGGATTCAAGCTTTCTATATTCTTATATTGAATGCATTTTTCTTGTAATAATAATTATTTGTGTTTAATCAGAGCATTTAATTTGTTTATTTTAATGTAAGTAAGAGGTAGTTGAGTTAAACTACATTCTTCTGTCTGTTTTCTGTTTGTTGCACAAGACTTGATTTCTTTATTTAAACATGCTTGTCTATTTTTAGATTAAATGGTTTTGTTATTTCATTTCTTCCCTAAATTTACTAGTTTGCTTTTCATCTTCCTTTAGAAGTTACCTGAAAAATTATTATATGCATCCTTGGCTTATGAAAGTTTGATAACAATACCACTTCACAAGAAATACAAGAAACTTAAAACACTTTAACTTCATTAAGCACTCTGAATCATACATGCTATCAAGTACTTTAATTATAAAGAGATATGAAAGATCATAGTTGTTATTATTATTATTAATTTATTATCAGTCAATATTCATTTAGATGTGCAAACCCTTCCTCTCTTTGTACTCAATATCTTCCTGCATCTCCAATCTTCTGTTTAAGATCATATTGACTTTGCCTAAAGGGTATCTATCCTTTGCTATTTCTTTCAGTGTAAGTCTGACGGAGACAAGTTCTCTTAGTATCTTTTTGGCTGAAAATATTATCATTTCTTCTTCATTTATTTATTTTTAAGATATTTTTATTGGCTACGGATTTCCAGGTTAGTAATAATTTCTTTTCAGCAGCTCATAGTTCACTGTTTTCCAGTTTCTTTGTGTCTGAAGAAAAGTCAGTTGTCAGTCTTACTTTTGTTCCTTTCAAGCTAATAAATATGTCTTTTTCTTTGGTTGGTTATTTTCTAGCTGCCTTTAAATTTTTTCTGTTTTTGGTTTTGACAGTTTTACTATGATATGCTTAAATGGGGATTTTTGTTTTAACTTGTTTGAATATCCTGCTCAGGTATTTTGCTATTTCCTCACAAATCTGGGATATTTGCTATCTTTCATCAATTCCAGAAAATTTAGAGCAAAATTATTTTTTAAATTGAGATAAATTTACATTTAACATTATATTATTTTCAGGTGTACAGCAAAATGATTCAATTCTGTATATATGGCAAAATGATCACCACAATAAGTCTAGTTAATATTCATCACCACGCACTATTATAATTTGTATTACACAGCTAAGACATGGAAGTAACCTAAGTGTCCATTGGTTGATGAATGGATAAAATAAATATTATATATATATATCATATTTATTATATATGTATACTTATGTATATATATATACATATGTATATACACATACACATATATACCATGTATATAATGGAATATTATTTAACCATAAAAATGAATGAAATCTTGCCATTTGCAACAATATGGATAGACCCTGAGGGCATTATATTAAGTGAAATAAGTCAGACAGAGAAAGACAAATATCATATGATCTCATTTATATGTGGAATCTAGCCCTCCCCCAAAATTTAAAATAATAAAAAATAAAAACAGAGCCCATAGATACAGAGAATAGATTGGTGTTTGCCAGAGTTGGGGTGGGGGGGAATGAAATGGGTGAAGGTCACCAAAAGTTAGAAATTTCCAGTTGCAAAATATTTAAATAGAGCTTCTCTCCATTCCATCTTGCTCTTCCTTCTGAGACATCATATCATATACTTTAGTAATGCCCCACATATTCTACATCTTTTATGATATTTCTTGTACTTAATTTTTTGTTTCTACTCTATAGTCTAGATATTTTTTTTGACTTGCAGTCCACCCTCAGTTATATATTCAACCTTCAACTATGTCTAATTTTAGACTAATCATTGTCTAATCTGTTATGAAATCAATCATTTGAGCTAATGAGTGGATTTGAGTGTGGGCTGGATTTCGTTACTTGCTTCTAATCAATGTTTCAGCAAATGATGGAATATCACATTGGTGATTATATTATTGAAGACTACAACTTCAGTCTTACTGACAGACTCTCTCTACTGCCTTCTTGGCTTGCATGCTTGGGTGAAGCAAGCTGTTATGTTGAGGAGGCTTGAGTGGAAAGGACCTGAGGATGGTCTCCAGCCAACAGCCAAAGAAGAATTTCATCTTTCAGTTCTTCAGCTCATGAAGAACTCAGAACTTCAATCTTACAACCCATGAGGAGATGAAGGCTACCAAAAATCATGTATAAATTTGGAAGCAGATCCTTTCCCATTCAAACCTTTAGATGAAACCCCAGTCTTGAGCAACATCTTAATTTCAGGCCTGTGAGAAACCTTAAGCAGAAGACTCAGCTAAGCCACACCCATTTTCCTGATCCACAGAAACTGTGTTGTTTTAAGCCACTATTTGTGTTAATTTGTTACACAGCAGTAGATGACTAGTACATTGCCTATACAGTATCAGGGGCCATTTTATTTTCTGTGGGTAGATTCTTCTCTGGATACAAGGCTTGGGTATAGGGCCTTCTACCATCTTTCCTGTCCTTTCTCTGGGTAAGAAAAATATCCCAAGCTAGTAGACTAGATTTTGGAAACCTCTTGACAAACTGCCAAGAGGACAGCATTTTTTGCCTATTTTTCTGGACCTCTGAATATTCCTCTTAGATTTTCCAAACTCTGTACCATTTAAAACATCCTGATTAAACCATATTCAAAGATAGTTTGATATAGTGGAAAGGGTATGGAAACCAAATATGTCAAGGTTTGAGTATTCCTTCTACTATACCTCCTGATTCTGTTTCTTCATTGACAAATGAGTATAGTAATATAAATCATTATGTGAATTAAAATAATGTATATTTATATAATTATATAACAATATGTACAATATTTCTCTTGCTACATAGTGGATCCTCAGTTAATATTAGCAATTATTAATTTTATACTTATTGTTGCATATACTTTAAGATCATACTTAAATTAACTATTCCTATGTTCTTCAAATATCTCATTTCTGCTTTCCTGACTGAAATTTCAGCCAGCGATTACAGCTGGGAAATTTATTTACTTACTCTTTTAAGCATGCACTGTATGTCAGGAGTTTTCTCTTTTTTTTATTTTTAAACATGTCATTAATATCCCATGACACAGAGACATGGGAAGTTATTAATATCTTCATTCTTGGAGGAAAAAAATGGGAGCTTAGATTCTCAACAGCATGGTGAGGGTTAGAATCCATATTCTGCCTCAAAGTAGAAAATTCTCTGGACAAGTCCACATTTGCATCTATTCACCATTAACTTCAGACCTTTAAGAGGTATATACCCCCCAAAATGTATTGTGGTAAGCAAGATTCTAAATGGATTCCAAGATTTCTTTCACTGGTATATAGTTTTGAATACTCCCCTGAGTGAGGGAAGAAGCTATGAATTTTATGAATGTCATCTTATAATTAAGTTTCTTTATATGGCAAAAGTGAAGATGTTTTGCAGATGAAATTAAGGCCCCTGAACAGTTGATTTTAACTTAACCAAAAGGGATGTTATCCTGTAAAGGAGGATCAGGAAATAAGAGATGGAAGAAGAGAGATTTGAAGCAGGATACATGTTCTCTTGTAGGTCGTAATGAAGAAAAGGTCATATTGTGGAGAAAGACATATGGCAGGGAATAGCTATAGACTTCTTTAAGCTAAGGTCCTCAGTCATACAGTCAAAAGGACCTGAATCTTGCCAATAACCATTGAACCTAGAAGAACCCCAGCAGATACTCTGATTTCAGCCTGGTGAGACCCTGAGCAGAAGACCCAGCTAATAGGTGCCCAGAATCTTGACTATGGAAACTGTGAGATAATTTGTGTTGTTTTAAGCTGCAAAGTTCATGTATATTTCTGTGGAGCAACAATAATAGAAAATAATGTTTAATTTTCCTAGAATAATGCCTTATGTAATAAATGTTTCTTTCTTTAATAACTTGAGTCATTAAACTTGTGTCATTATCCAGCTCAAAATGTTTCTTGTCATCTAACCCCAATTCTGCCAAGTCCATCTGAACCAGACCAAGTAACAAGCATTTGTTCCATCCAGTTCAATTTATGTCCTTATTTGGGGCTGACCAAGTTTAAAACTGGTCAGCAATTAACAAGTAATTTGCCTGAGTCATCATTCTTGAGTGTTCATTTCTGAAAGGAGGCTTTGTCAAAATGTCAATCTTTGTATTCTGCTGTGCCTATAATCTGGTGGCTTTCCAGTTCTTGCTGAATAAGGAGCTAAATATGCATTTCTATTTTTGCTACTAATTAAATGTGCATGACATAGTAGAGTTGAGAAGAGCAGAGCTTACCAGTGTTCTTGTTCCTTTTGTGCTGTATGCAGTAAACCAGAAGTAGAGTGAGACTAGCTTCATTGCATCCCAGCTGTTCATTTTAAATATTAACAATACATTCTGGGAACCAAGTAGGATAACATTCACATAATTGGATTTTATTGCACATGTGATCTTCATGGCCAAGAAAGAAGCAACAGACAATGTGGGAAAAGGACACAGTAGCTTTGGGAGTAAGAAAGCTTAAGAAAAATAAGTTATAATTCTTATAAAACATCTGACCTTGGAAAAAATATTTAACCCATCTGAGCTTCAAGTTCCTCATCTGTACTGAATAAATCCCTTTGCTCTTTCTCTTCATATCAGAAATCCCTTGAATAAATGAGTGCCTCTATTATTCTCCACAATGCCACTTTTATCCATCCCATTCTCTTTATCTCCACTTCTTTTTAATATCTTCTGGCCAAAATAATTTCAACTGGTTTATTGAAGCAGTCTCACTTTCTTCATTTTTTAACTTTCCAATTTTTCTTTCATACTGATGCCAGAATTATTCCTCTCACCTACATTTGTCTAGGTGATGAATCTCTCTTCCTCAAGCTAACCCCCTCCCATTGTTCTCCAGGTCCTCATTTTCTATGGGATTAATTAATTAGTACAATCCCTTAGTGTCTCACACAGGGTGAATGATGACATATCTTTGCCAGACTTAAAGTCAAATGCATCCTATGTTCAAGCAACAGAGGATCACTGATAATTTAGTTTTTTTAATTTTTATTTTATATTGGAGTAGAGTTGATTAATAATGGTGTGTTAGTTTCAGGTATACAGCAAAGTGATTCAGTTATACATATACATATATCTATTCTTTTTCAAGTTCTTTTCTCATTTAGATTATTACAGAGTGTTGAGTAGAGCTCCCTGGGCTATACAGTAGGTCCTTGTTGGTTATCTATTTTAAATATAGAAGTGTGTACATGCCAATCCCAAACTCCCAATCTGTCCCCCCTCACCCTTACCCCCTTGTAACTATAAGTTCCTTCCCTAAGTCTGTGAGTCTGTTTCTGTTTTGTAAATAAGTTTGTTTGCATCATTTTATTTTAGATTCTGCATATAAGCGATATCATGTGATATTTGTCTGTTTCTGTCTAACTTACTTCACCTAGTATGATAATCTCCAGGTCTATCCATGTTGCTGTAAATGGCATTATTTCATTCTTTTTAATGGCTGAGTCCGCTGTATATATGTACCACATCTTCTTTATCCATTCATCTGTCAAGGGACATTTAGATTACTTCCATGCCCTGGTTATTGTAAACAGTGCTGCAATGAACATTGGGGTGTATGTATCTTTTCGAGCCATGTTTTTCTCCAGATATATGCCCAGGAGTGGGATTGCTGGATCACATGATAATTTCAAAATAGTTACCCTCTCCATGCCTTTTTTCATGCTGTCTTCCTCTACTCATCTCTCAAAGACCTTCTCTTCAAAGAAAAGCCTCCTCCCTTACATGTTAGATGAAATAAACACTTTTTCCCCTGTGCTCCCATGGCACTTTACTTATACACCCACCATGACACCAGTGCAGTGGATTTTAAGCACAACTGCCTCTTATGCTGAACTGGGAGCACCAGGAAAACAAACTGTTTATTTTGCTACTCTATTTTCATTGAACCTTCTGTGTTCACCGTAAGTTCAGTAAGTGTTCTTTAATGAATAACAGTTGAATGAATGTGTGGATGAGGTAATAATAGTAATAAATAACTGTTATTGATTATTTACTAATTGTTGCTGTGCTAAGAGCTTTATATAGATTAAGCCATTTGATTCTTACCCTTTTTCTTTATGGTAGAGATCATTATATTCTCCATGATGTAGATAGTTAAACCTAAGTTTACTGAGGTAAGTGTTTCCTCTAAGGGCAAACATCTAGTAAGAGGAATGAAATAAGTGAATGCCTCGGGGCTTGTTGCATATTTTAAATGTCTTTATTTTTTCTTGCATTATCAGAAGGCAGATTATACCAACAAGTATTGTAGTATGTGCTCATTCTGGTACATTGCAATTCTCAAAGGAGATCATCCTTAATAGTAATTTTCATTGTAGAACATTTTGAATGCCAGAAAGGTAGGATATTTGGAGTGAGTCGGTAGTTATTGGAAGGTGCTTTTGAAAGAAAGGGATTCTAAATACATGACACAAATTCATGTTCTTATATTTTAAGATCTGACAGCTACAAAATGGGGACTTCTAAACTTATAGAATCTTTAGGGCTTTCATTCTAACCTTACTGCATTTATTATAAACTCTTCCAACATAAAATGCAGTAATATTTAACAAATTCATGCACAATACTTTCTTCAAAGGCTAGCTGATTTAGAAGAGTTGAAAGATAGCTATAAATTATATGAGCTAGTGTTTCATACCAGCTAACACCTTTGTAAAATATTGTCTAAAATTTAAAAATCTCAAATTCAACAAATTATGTGTGCAGTTATTGAAGATTTTGGATGTCCTTTAACCATATTATGTCATCCTATATATTTTATATTATAGAGTTTCTGGACATTTGTCAATAGGCCCTGCACATTTGAATTTTTCCTATAATTCAAGGAGCCTGCTACATCTTGTCCTTTTGTATTCCTTATGTTCAAGACGTAACAGAGTGCAGACCATTAAAATGGAAGGAAGGAAAACAGACCGATGTATTCATGACTAAATCTACTCTTTTGCCTCCCAAGCACCATATTTTTAACCAGATGAGCTAAGTTGTTATGAATGTCTCTTATTCTTAGCAATCCCTGAGAAATCTGGCATCTGAATTTGCTTTCCTGAGAATATCTATTTTAGAAATTATGTTCTTTCCTTTGTGTTTTTTTGAAAAAAAAAAGAAAGAAAGATAACTAAAATATAAAAGGGAGAAGGAAGATAAAGTTGAGAGCAGAAAAGTTGCTGGTCAAAGAAATTGCTTTTTTAAAAATTATTTTATTTTCTTTTAAGAGGGAAAAACGTTGAGATTGAGTGAAAATTCTATTAAAACTAGGATGGTTTTTTTCTACATTCTGGACTATAGCTAAAAAGGGCAAAGCTAAAGCTGTTTAACTCTGTGCATTGGGGAGTGAGTTAGCAAGACAAGTCTTGGTACACCCAATGAATTTCTCCAAGATGTGCACACGTCACAAACTACTTTCTGTGCATGAATCATTCAAGTCTCTCTGAGATCCTGGAGCTGTGATAAGATTGGAAGGCGAGCTATGTGAATTACCACTTCCTGTGGCATTAAATCTCTCTCACCATGATTAATGCCAGTGTGCATACTTCTTTGAATAGTGGAAGTGCCTGTCTCTAGAGATGGACCATGATAGAAGCCTGTGATTCTATCATTGAAAGGGGAGCTGACCCAGGTTAGAGAGAGCCCAGGAATGGAACAGAAATACAGTCATGATGCTCCAAATGGAATCAGGAAAACAGGTTGAGAAGGAAATACCAGCTGAGGGAGCAGTGTGGGCAAAGGCCCAGGTGGGGGATAGCAGCACTTTATTCAAAAAAGGAGGAAGAGGGCTTCCATGGTGGCGCAGTGGTTGAGAGTCCGCCTGCCAATGCAGGGGACGCGGGTTAGTGCCCCGGTCCGGGAAGATCCCACATGCCGCGGAGCTGCTGGGCCCGTGAGCCATGGCCGCTGAGCCTGCGCGTCCGGAGCCTGTGCTCCGCAACGGGAGAGGCCACAACACTGAGAGGCCCGAGTACCACAAAAAAAAAAAAAAAAGAGGAGGAAGAAGGTAATGCTGAAAAGATATAAAGGCCAGATTAAGGGACCCATAGAATACCAAGCCCTGCATAAACACTGATCTTGGCAACACCAGTAACAGACTAAAAATTATTGAATGCCCACTATGCATTTCACACAAAGATTTACAGAAGTGTTCCTAAAAAAAGGAAGACATAAGGACATTTTCTGTAGTTACTTTGACATGAATAAACAGCCTTTCCTTCCTTGAAGATAGAATTCATCGCAGACACACAGAGGACAGAATTCAACAGTCTGTCTTTGAACCACCCATGCTAGCTTCTTTTGGAACCTAAACAAAGCTTCTCCCTAGGAATATGTGATCATTTTTAAGGCTTTTAACTTTGGCAGGAAAGTCAAACAATTCATAATGCTAAAATGGCTTTGCTACCACAAACACTTGATTTTGCCCAAACGTTTACCCGTTAGAAGCACAAAGTGTAAACATAGTTTCCTAACAAAGATTTGTGGAGCCGAATGATGCTTTGAGGACAAATAATAACGGTGATATATGTTTAAACAGAGAATCTAAAAGCATGAGGAATCCAAAGAACTCAGTTAACCCAACCTAACGTACGATAATGAAATTGCATTAACCCGCAAATGACACTTGCTGAGTTCTCAACTACATTTTGCTTGAATATTCTACTTTGAATAAGTTATAGTTTTCCTGGTCTATCCTTTCCATTTTTATGGAATATGCAATAGTGGTAAAAATATACTAAGCAAAGTTAGTGTATTTTCCCCAACTCCATCTGAAATTTCTATCCTTAAGGCAAATAAAATTTCTTTCCTGTGTAACAACTATTCCAATAGTCTGGGAGTTATTTTTACTTATCTCCACTTAACAGATTCATTGGATTAACTGATGATCTTACCTCCTTCTGGAATTTACTGGCTGATGCCCAATGCATGCTGAATTCTCCTCACACTCTGCTCATATGCTTGTAATGCCAACATTTGAGCTTTAATCCTACCAAGAGCCAAGTTTTTATTTTGAAACTTGTTGATATTAGGTGTACTTCTTGTTGTAATTATGTAATTTAATTATTAACTAGTATGCAAAATCGTGCAGAAATAGAGTTGAATTGTTTGGAAAGACTAAACAAAGATGAGCTACTACAAAGAAATAGTAAATTATGTGTGGGTGAAATAGCTTTAAAATTGGGGAATTTCTCTAAGCTCTTGCTCCTCTTAAGGAAAATAAACTGACGATCAAGTTGGATGTGATTGTGTAAAAGACATGGAGCCAAGTCCCTTGGTTCCCCACCCACAGTCCCTGGGCACTTGCTATCTTTATACACACCAGACAAACTTTCTGGTGCTGCATTTGCACTTCTTGGCATAAAGCCTTTTGCTTCCAGAGCCCTTTCTGTCCACCAGCCTAAGAGGCCAGCAATTGCTCAGAATTAACATCCCAGGGAACAGTTCTAAACAAATGATTGATAGAAGTCGGTATAAAAATACCCTAGTCCATAGTCCCATGGGAGGAACATCTCTGAAATGCCTGTTCTGTATTGATGCCTAGATTTCCCCAGTTCCTCAAATTCCACAGAGATAACTTGCCCCATAGCTAACCCTTTTCTGGCTGCCTTCTCTTACCTGTCTCTTGTCTCTACTCTCCTACCACTGTTTCCTAGCATCACTTCCCAATAAACTATATATATTCAAATTCTTGTCTCTGCATTTGCTCCTGGTGGTGTCTTAGTAAGCTCGGGCTGCCTAACAAAATTCTATAGATTGGGGGCCTTAAACAATAGAAATTTGTTTTCTCACAGTTCTGAAGCTTGGGAGTCTGAGATCAGGGTGCCAGCATGGTTGGTTTCTGAGGCCCTCTTTCTGTCTTGTAGACGGTTGCCTTCTCCCTGTGTTCTCACATGGCAGAGAGGGACAGAGTTCTGATCTCTTTTCCTCTTACAAAGCCACAAATCTTATCTTGATGGCCCAGCCCTCATGGCCATCTTTAACCCTAATTACCTCCCAAAGGCTCCATCTCCAAATACCATCACATTGCTAGGTTAGAGCTTCTACATATGAATTTGAGGGCAGGGACACAGAATTCATTCTACAGATGGTGAGAACCAAAACTAAGACAAAACATTATATGGAATTACAATCTGTAGACATGTACTCAAAAAACTAAAAAAAAAACCAAAAACATTGCCCTAAATAAAAAGATGGATAAATAACTGGATATTTATGCCCTATTAATTAAAATAAACTTTAGGGTATGTGTGGAACCCAAATGACTTGTAATCTCAACTGTAATTTGAAAAGTCATCACATTATGACCAAAGCTTCTGATTCCTTATTTAAAAATAGACATTTTTCCATATTTTTAGGCACCATTTTTGGGTCACTTATATGTGCCATTTTGTCACTCCGCAATATGACTAGATGTTTTTAAAAAGTGAAACATTTTAAATATAAAATAGTATTGAGGGCCTCCCTGGTGGTGCAGTGGTTGAGAGTCCGCCTGCCGATGCAGGGGACACGGGTTCGTGCCCCCGTCCGGGAAGATCCCACATGCCGCGGAGCAGCTGGGCCCGTGAGCCATGACCGCTGAGCCTGCGCGTCCGGAGCCTGTGCTCTGCAACGGGAGAGGCCACAACACTGAGAGGCCCGCGTACCGAAAAAAAAAAAAAAGTATTGAATTAATGTAATGGACAGAGGCACACCAATAAAGCAAAACATTTTTTTATTTGCTTCAATATTACTATAAATGAATAAAATATTACATATCCATCTAAAGCTTTGACCCTCATTCTTTCCCTTCCTATGCCTCCCTCCCCATAGGAAATTACTCTCCTGAAGTTCATGTGCATCATTCCCTAGCATGTGCCTGAGCAGTACTTAGTGTAGCTATGAATGATGGCACAATAGATGCTATGGTATAACATTCAAGTCCCCTCCTCAGGTCGGATGTACCCATTCTTTAGCTGCTGATATCAGCTGCTGATAGCCCACAGCTGTGCCCCAGACTGGACACTGCCTTCAGCTATGGAGAACTGCCCACCCCTGGTGTGCCAAAAAGCTGACTGATGCAGGGATATACATATCCAGCTCCTTTGCCTCAATATGAAGTATCTCTGAACAGACATCTGAGTTCCAGAACTCCATTTAGGGTGGGCTGAGACCTCAGTTACAACCATACTGTGACTTGGCTTCATGGTCTGCCCTATTCTGCCTTTCTCTCATCCCTAAATCTTCCTAGGGCAATCTTCTGTATATCTTCTGCACACAACTCTCCATCTTAAGAGTGTGCTTCCAGGAAACTCAACTGAAAAAAAAGAAAAAGTATATTTATTGTTTTGCGTGATTTAAAATTTACATACATGGACTCATACTGTATTATGCACTCTTTTATGATTTTGAGACATACCCATATTGATACATATTAATATAATTCATCTTAACTGTTATATAGAATATTATATGAATAAACCATGATTTATTAATTTATTCCCTTACTGAGCAACAGTTTACTCCGCTGTGGCTATTACAATCACTGTAACATTGTTTTCTTTTGCATATATGTGAGTGTTTTTCCATAATAGACATCAAGATGCATATTACTCACTGAGAGATTATATGATGCTACAAGTTACCAGCCACTTTCCAATAGCTCTCTAAAGTGGTTGTACAATTTTCATCCCCACCAATAAAATGAGTTCTCGTTTCTCTACATCCTTGCCAAAACGTCTTGTTAAAAATATTAACACAATAATTTTTGCAAATTTGTAACTGTGAGATAGTATCTTATTTATTTAAAATTTGAATTTTGCTGATTGCAAGTGAAAATAAGCATCTTTTCATATTTTTTATTTTCATTCATATTTCCTCTTCTATAAATTGCCCATACAGGCCATTTTTCTATTAGGATATTTGTTTCTTATTTTGATATATATGTTTATCATACTTAATAGTTATCTTATAATATCTTTATAATTATTAGATTCAATCCTTTGTTGGTTGCATGTCACATCTAGGGTGTGACTTTCCACTGTATTTATTGTGTCTTTTGTTGTATAATTTTTTTAATTTAATGTATTAATCCTGGTTTTGCGTTTTGATTTCCATGTTCTGTTTAAGTAATTATCCCCTATGCCTAGGTTATAAAAATATGTCTTATGCTAAACATTTTATAGTTTTCTTTTCACATTTATGTTTTTAATCAAGCTGAGATTAACTTGTGTATGGAATAATGAGGGAGCTAATTACATTTTTTTTCCCTTAGGGAGAATCTGTTATTCTAGTGGCATTTATGTAATGGTGTATGTTTCCTGGATAATTTGTTTTGTCATTTCTGTCATTGTGTAGCTCCTGTCATAGATGTGGTTCCTTTTATTTTTATTTATTATTTATTTTGCCTTGCTCTGTTTCTGTGCTTGTCATTTTATTCCACAGATCTGTTTCTGAGATTTTTGCATGCAAATTCAGCAATATTTATATGTGCTAAGGTACAAGTTTTTTCTATTTTTTAACTTGTTTTTGATTTAATTTAGTTTTGATGGATAATTACTTACTGATATTAGCTTGTAAATGGATTAACAATCTGTTCTGTTTGAGTTTTCTTATTTTTTTTTTTATAAATTTATTTATTTACTTATGTTGCGTGTGGACTTTCTCTAGTTGCAGCAAGCAGGGGCTACTCTTCATTGTGGTGCACGGGCTTCTCATTGCAGTGGCTTCTCTTGTTGCAGAGCACAGGCTCTAAGCACACGGGATTCAGTAGTTGTGGCACATGGGCTTCAGTAGTTGTGGCTCACAGGCTGTAGAGTGCAGGCTCAGTAGTTGTGGCACACAGGCTTAGTTGCTTCATGGCATGTGGGATCTTCCCAGACCAGGGCTTGAACCCATGCCCCCTGCATTGGCAGGTGGATTCTTAACCAATGCGCCACCAGGGAAGTCCCAGTTTTCTTATTTTTGAGTCAAGTTTGATGAGGTGTTTTTCTAGATACCTTGGATCTAAATTTTCCAAAGCATTATACAATTATTTATAATTTTACAAATATGTTGTAATATATATCAATTTTGTTTTTATGTTTATTATTGATGAATTTTCATTTTGGATGATCAAGCTTGCTAAGGAACTAGCTATAATGACTTATCGATTCTTTTTTTATTACTTTAAAAATTTCCATTAATTTTTGCTCATATACAGTTTTTTTCCTTAGATTATCTATATTTGTTTCACTTATTATGTTATTAATATTTTAAGTGGATTTCTTAAATTATTAATTTTCAACATTTTCTCTTTTCTAAAATTTGCATTAGGACTACAAATTTCCTGCCTTGGTGTCCATACGTTTGTTCTCTACATCTGTGTCTCTATTTCTGCCTTGCAAACCGGTTCATCTGTACCATTTTTCAAGATTCCACATATATGCATTAATATATGATATTTGTTTTTCTCTTTCTGACTTACTTCACTCTGTATGACAGTCTCTAGATCCATCTATGTCTCTACAAATGACCCAATTTCATTCCCTTTTATGGTTGAGTAATATTCCATTGTATATATGTACCATATCATCTTTATCCATTCATCTGTCAATGGGCATTTAGGTTGCTTCCATGACCTAGCTATTGTAAATAGTGCTGAATGAACATTGGGGTGCATGTGTCTTTTTGAATTATGGTTTTCTCAGGGTATATGCCCAGTAGTGGGATTGCTGAGTCGTATGGTAATTCTATTTTTAGTTTTTAAGGAACCTCCATACTGTTCTCCGTAGTGGCTGTATCAATTTACATTCCTACCAACAGTGCAAGAGAGTTCCCTTTTCTCCACACCCTCTCCAGCATTTGTTGTTTGTAAATTTTCTGATGATGGCCATTCTAACCCGTGTGAGGTGATATCTCATTGTAGCTTTGATTTGCATTTCTCTAATAATTAGTGATGTTGAGCAGCTTTTCATGTGCCTCTGGGCCATCTGTATGTCTTCTTTGGAGAGATGTCTGTTTAGATCTTCTGCCCATTTTTGGATTGGGTTGTTTGTTTCCTTAAAATTGAGCTGCAAGAGTTGTTTATATATTTTGGAGCTTAATCCTTTATCTATTGATTTGTTTGCAAATATTTTCTCCCATTCTGAGGGCTGTCTTTTTGTCTTGTTTGTAACTTCCTTTGCTGTTCAAAAGCTTTTAAGTTTCAATAGGTCCCATTTGTTTATTTTTGTTTTTATTTCCATTACTCTAGGAGGTGCATCAAAAAAGATCTTGCTGTGATTTATGTCAAAGAGTGTTCTTCCTATGTTTTGCTCTAAGAGTTTTATAGTGTCTGGACTTACATTTAGGTCTTTAATCAATTTTGAGGTTTTTTTGTGTGTATGGTGTTAGGGAGTATTCTAATTTCATTCTTTTACATGTCACTGTCTAGTTTTCCCAGCACCACTTATTTAAGAGACTGTCTTTTCTCCATTGTATATCCTTGCCTCCTTTGTCATAGATTAGTTGACCATAGGTGCGTGTATTTAGTTTTAAACATTCTAATTTTTATGACAATATATTATTTCACACATAATTCTTTTAAAGTTAAGTTCTTCTGATGTTTGTTTTAAATTTACAAACTTACCAATTTATTTTGAGTGAACTCAATATTCTACTTTGCAAGATTACTCTCAAGGAAGTAAATGTATTCTTCAAGTTTGTTCAGCTTAACTTAGTCTAGAATAACATCAACAGTATCACTTCCTTTGTTCTACATGCCACAACATCTTTTTAAGTGATTGATTAATCAATATAATTTACTCCTGTTATCTTTCTAATCTATGGGCTAGGTTTTTAGATTTTATTGCAGTTAAGCCTTCCTTGCTAAGTACTTTCTGTAAAGTATGAAAAAAATCATACATTTTTCTTACATTTAACCTTTGTCACAGTTATTTCAAAATCATATGAATTTTTAGTTAAACACATAGGGAATTGAAATAGTGATATTAAAACATTCAAATTCTATATTTGCAACTTGCAAGTCTCTGGAAACTCCTACTGCCCTTACTCCTTAACACTTATCAGTGAATTAAATTGAATATTTAATTTTAAAATAACTTTAATATTTGGTTTGAAGAGTATTTAAGAGTGCTGAAACAATCTAGTTTAAGTTTGTAAGGTTTAAAAAAATGAATGGGAAAATTAAATAGAGTAGAATCTTTTAAAGATGAGCTTCTTTGTAAGGTAGCTATCCCATTGCCTATCTTAAAACACTAACCCATATACATAAATGATGTGATCCTTGTTGGGTACCCAGTGAAAATCCTGGATACACAAACATTTCAATCAAAAATTAAACGAAATGATCTAGTTAGCTGCATGGTGAATGTGGTAAGTAGAATTATGACTCAGTAGAGTTATGACTCAGAATTATTTAATTAATGTTTGCAATATGTCTATTTCTAATTCAGGTATTGTAATTACCAAAATGTAAAGATAAATCAAACATGGCTCCTTTACTTCATTCAAGAGGTTAATGCTGGTGGGGAAGAAAGAAAAAGAAAGCATCAGTAAACAGTGTTCCCAGTTCAGGTGTGCTATGAAAATGCAGAAGAGGACAAGTTAACTGTTTTCAAGCTGCCTCTGAGGTGGAAGTAGAAAATAAGGGGAGGGTCTTTTTTGAGAAGGTGTTAAACAAGTAACTTAAAAAAAATGAGTGGTATTGTTCTAGTGAAAATGGAGATGGTTTGTATTCAGGCAGGTTCTCTGATAAGCCAACTTTGAGGGAATTTTCTTGGAGAATATCTGTTTCTGAGTCCTCTCAGGAGCTACACCTGTCAGGGAGGGAGGGATTGGGAAACAAGATTGGGCAGAGAAAGGAGTTGGATTCATACACAGTTTACGAGAGAGCTTGGCTGATTCTGTGGGGCCTCTGGAGCTAGAATTTACGAGAATGTCTTTCTCAAGGACCTGGGAGCCATCCTTTAAAACATAATCATCAAGAAGCTCAGCACCCCTATTTCCCAGTCTCTGTGAGAGGGTAGGAACCTAGCTTTGGTAAGGGACAATTAGTAAACACAGATGGTTCAGACATGTTGACCAATCTAACATTCTGCAGTGCTTTTTCATTATGCCATCCAGTGCTTAAACAATCTCCTATCTTTTGTTTAGTGGGATTAAGTTCAATCTCCCTCCTTTATTACAGTAGTTTTGAATAAAGTCTTTTATATTATAGTATTGAATAAGGTCTTGAATAAAGCCTGTTTAACTTGTCTGGTGCAATATTTTTGACACCCATTATTGTGGACAGGCTAATCAGGGCAAGGGATCTGGTCATAAGCAAAGCAGTTCCCTTCTGCAATGGATAATTTCCAGGGACAGACTCAGCTGCGATCTGTCAGCAGCCCACACTCCCAGCAGGTGGGGAATGAGTGCCACTGTCCTGAGGTGTGAAGTCTGGGCAACACAGCATGGCCTCCACTCTATGGATATTCAAAGAAGATTTTTAAATCAAAGTCAAATGCCCTGAATTTTACAGAGACCTGCACGTTGACAGAAAGAGTTCCAGTAACACTTTCCTGTGTAATACTTTATATTAAAAAAATCATGAAGATATGTGTCATCTTACAGAGCACTAAGTTTTCTCCATAAGATGACTGCTCATCTTTGCAATTTATTTTATCTTGATGTATTCTATGACTATGCTCCCAAGGTTATATTCTTTCTATACCAGCCAAAAAGTAACTTGTTACTTCTCTTAGATTCTAGACCAAACTTCTTACTAGTTGTCCAATTAAAATTAAAACTCAAACCTAAATATATTCTGTCAGTATTCTTCTTGAGGACCAAGTAAGTTTAGAACAGTGCTACTCAAATGTTTAACATTGTCACACTCTTTACCATCTTATAGCAATATCTCTGAGAGCCGACATAAGACTACTATTTTATTGATTCTTCCTTGACTGCAGATTCCACAGACAAGAATTTGGTTGGGGTTAAACTGTATGAGTTTAATACAAATCTCCAGTTTACTGATGTTTGTATGAATCAGAATCTTAATACCACCTTGACAGCCAGGGTCTGCAGAGTAAGTTTTCAGGTAACCCAGAAAAATATGGCAAAATGATAAAAGAGAAATGTGTAATGAGTGGCTTTCTTCTTTTGTTAATTTGAATACTAAAACTTTTTAAACCTTTGAAATATTTTTATTTAAGAATAACATGCATTGAGAGACGTTCACAAATCAGAGGTATACAGTTCCACAAATTATCAAGAAATGAACACATCCATAAAATATTATACAAGTCAATAAATAGTATATTACTAACACCACCAGGAATTTCCTTTTGCTCCTTCCCATTTATTAACTTTATTCTCTTCCCAAAATGTAACTACTATTCTGATTTTTCACAGCATAGATTGTTTTGCCAATTTTTAAATTTATATAATTAGAATCATACAGTATGATATAAATTCTGGCTTCTTTTGCTCAAAATTATGTTTATGGGATTGATCCATATTGTTTTGTTTATTTTTAATTAAGTTGTTTTCATGGGTGTGTAGTATTCTAGTCTATGAATAATCATGAATTTACTTACCCATTCAATTGTTGATGGAATTTTGGGTTGTTTCCAGAATTTGGTTGCTATGAATAATGTTATGAATCATGTTGTATTTTTTGACACACTTGTGTAAACATGCCTGCTGGATATACACCTTGGAATGTCATTGCTGTATTGTACAGTATATATTGTATTATATGCTGGTATGTAGGTTTAGCTTTAGTAAATTCTGCCAGACTGTTTTCAAAAGTTGTTATACCCATACCCTCTTGCAAAGTTTGAGAATTCCACTTGATCCATATCCTGTCAGTACTTACTTACCACTTTTTAAAATGGCAATTCAGGTATTGTGTAGTGATGTTGATATTTCATTATAATTTTATAGTTTTGATTTGCATTTTACTTATAATTAATGAAGTTGAACATTTTTCAAATGTTTTATTTAGATCTCCTCTTTGGTGAAGAGCCTGATCAAATATTTTGTCCACCTTTCTACCATTGTTTTCCTTTTACAAGTCATTGGTAGAAATCTTTACATAATCTGAAAACAAGAACTATGCCAGTTATTGTTGCTGGGAAATTCATTTTCCCTCTCTGTGGCTTGCTTTTTCACTCTCCTTATAGTGTATTTTCAAACTGAAAATTCCTTATATCACCAATTTCCTAAATTTACTTTACTCATCTCCCCTTCTATGGTTTCTGTTGCTCTTTGAATTTCATTTTCTAAGTGTCCATTGCTAACATATAGGAATATGACTGAATATTGTATTTTGACTTTAGTAAATTTAGCAAGATTTATTGTTTATAATTCTCTATCAGTTGTTTCAATTTCTATTAATTAGTTTAGTATTTTAATCATTGGTATTTTAAAATCGATGCCTGAAAACAGATTCTCTGTTCTCAATGTTATCTATTGTCTCTTTTGGTTTTCTGTTACATCTTTTCTCCCTGTGGTCCTGGTCACTTTGATAATCTCTGCATGATGGTCTCTTCCTCCAGAAAGGCTTAAGTTTCTGAAAGTAAAATAGGAAAAGGCCCAAGTAGCTTTAGGTCACATTAGTCATATCAAAAATTGAGATCATTCGGAGTGGGCTTTGATCTCTGTGAATGCTGGTGTATTTCTGGTTCATGTTTACTCTTTGAGGCTAGGTCTGCTGAGTTTCAACCTAGACCTGAGCTTTTACCAAGACTTTCCTCCATGTTTAACCCTGAATTCTATTTTTATTTTTTCCAGTTTTGTGAGACTCTCAAAAGCTTTTCTTAGTTCCTTTTAGAAACCATCAATAACTCAATTGGAAAAGCAAAGCTAAATATACTTGCTTCCTTCTTGGACTCTGGTCCCACACATCCTCATTTTATTGATAACTCCCCAGTCCCTCCAAACCCATTGTAGTACAAATTCTGTGAAAATTTTCTTGTTCTTTATCTTCAGCAATTGTTTTTTTTTTTTTTTTAAATTGTTTATTTAAACAATTTTAAAAAACAATTTAAAAAAATTGTT
>NW_021703777.1:97674812-97679873 GCF_005190385.1 Monodon monoceros
AATTTAAAAAAATTGTTTTTTTTTTATTTTTTTAAAGTAAAATACAACAAAATGTTTAATTATTAAAATATAACCTCTTAAAGTCTTGAAGTTCTTGTTGGAATTTGAAAGAATCTATTAAATAATATCCTAGCTTTGACCTAAATCTTGAAAGTAATTGAGAGACGCAAGAGTCAAGGAGGTGGAGACCATGTATCAGACCATGAATAAAACCTGGTTTGAGGATTCTGGCTTGCATGAGTGGTAACAATGTACTTCCAAATGACAACCCTAGAATTCTGCCTATTTGACAACCTGTAACAGGTTGATAAAGAAACAGTGATCTCAGAAAATCTCTCTAACACTCAACTGCCTCCAGCTTTGCAGAGGCAAAACTTACACACTTAAGCTTATTTCATGTCTGAGACCAGAGAAAATCACAACTGTGTGTTTGTCTAGCAGGAGACTTCCTCCATTTCTTCCCCAACAAAGTGGAGCTGAGTTAGTTGTGTACAGGTATATAGCACAAATACAGCAATCAGATAATTTTCTTTTCTCCTCCCAAAGAATATCAGTAGCAGATAAAATCATGTCTACCGCTAATAAAGCATACTTTTTGCATACAAGAGACATAATTTTATTGTGCTAAATAAGGTCGAGATCAGAAAGACTTGTTATTAATATGTATTCAGGATGCATAGCTGATGATCATCCACTCTGATAAAAATCACAATTTGTGGTAGACACTCGACCACCTCAACAATTGATCAACTCACAGGTTCTCTTCCAGCACATTTTGCAACCAGATTTTTTTTCTTTTTAAGATGAAAATAATATCCTGAGACTTCAAATTAAGTATTTGATGTATGTTGTGCTACTTCTTGTTTGTTTGTTTACTCACCCGCTGACCTTAGTCAATATTTTTGGGGACCATTCTTTATTGAAATATTTTGTTCTTGTCTTGGAGCTGACCCAGAACTGATTCCTGAGCGAAAATCTGGACCTGTTGACCTCTGGACCATGCTGACCCTCAGGAAAATATGTGATAACTATTGCTTTGGCACAAAATTTTTGCTTATCAGTTTTTATAAGTATGCTGTCCCTGTCCTTTACCCAGTTGATTGCCAAAGCATATGGCTCTGTATTACATCGATAAAATAGAAGAATATTCTGACTTCACATTCTTGACAGGTTATATTACCCTGAACTCCTTGCTGCCATCGCACATCAAAACATTGGTGATAAGAAATAATCATCATAAAAACAGATATCCAAGTCATTTATCTGAAAATTTGCCTTACATTTTGGGAGCAAGTAAGACCATGAGTAACACAATATAAAACAGCCAGTAAGAGAGTGGGCTCTGGGGCTAAATCACTTACACGCTATGTGAAGTAGTTACTTCTCTGTACGTGTGTTTCATCTTTTGTAAAACCCTAATAGGGTTGTTTTAAGGATTAAATTAATTAAAACACATAAAACACTTCAAATAATTCCTAGAACATACGGAGTTCAATGTATTTGGCTGCTCTTACTTAGATTTTTACATTTAAATTCTTATCCCAGCTAGTTTTAAAGCTCTTACATTGACTGTGCAGATCTTCTGTTGGTTCACTGTTATATCCCTTAAACTTCATAAAATAGTTATTCAATAAATATTTGTTAACTAGATTACTTTTTCATGGACCCCTGATTTTGTCATTTGATATGTCATTTATCAGCCTTCTTTGATATAATAAATAGTTATTAAATTTTGATATTATTTATATGGGGCACTATGTCAAGAAAAATATTTGTAAAATTATGCAGCACTTACATTATGAGCTCATGGGAAAAGTCCCTAATAGATCTCAATTATTGGAAGATGTTATCCTTCTTCTTGAGGAGAACCTGAGCTAGCTGCTACTGAGGACGCAGAAATCCAGAGACGAACAAAACAAATTTTGGCCCTAAGGAGCTTCCAGTATTGTGGATACTGAGGCAATCTAGAGATGGAAAATATATTCTGAATCCGGACATGGAAAGAAAAGTGTATATTTAAAGCACTGGTGTTGACTGATGGGTGTACTATAAGGAGACAAGGAGAAAAATTAAGTAAAACACACACACAAACACACACACATACCCACACCCTCATGCTTGTTCAGAAAAAAAGAGAAGTTTTATAACTGCTTTTGCAGTAATACTGGATTAAACATGCTATAAAATCTAGCATCTAGCAAATTCAAATCTGTGATTAATGCTAATACCAATTGCACATTGTTGGCATACACTGCACCTGCACACACATTTCCAATGACAAACACCATATATTACCTTCAAATCAGCAAGGACTTGTTCCAAGCTTGGAAATTATTTAACATATATCAACTCCCAGTGTAAGTATGTGTTGCAAGCTAATGCGAAAACATCTTGAAAGGCCACATTTTAAAAACAATACAGGAAACAAATTGCACTTAAAAAAAAAATTGAAGTCTGTTGCTGAAGCCTTCAGTAAGATATGTTGGATTCTATGATCATGAAGATCCTCGATGGGTTGTATTTATGCATTTTTTCATAACCACTGCCTTTTTGATTCTCACACACACACACATATTTAGAAAATTATTAAATATCCAATTCCTGGCCTAATGAAATATTGATATAAAGGGTGAAAATATTATCTAAATGTCCATCGACAGAAGAAAGGATAAAGAAGATGTGATATGTATATATGTGTATATATATATATACAATGGAATATTACTCAGCCATAAAAAAAGAATGAAATAATGTTATTTGCAGCAACATGGCTGGACCTAGAGATTATCATACTAAGTGAGAAAGTCAGACAAAGATAAATGTCATATGATATCACCTATATGTGGAATTTAAAAAAAAATGACACAAATTAACTTATTTACAAAACAGAAATAGACTCACTGACATACAAAACAACTTTATGGTTACCAAAGGGGAAGGGAGGGAGTGATAAATTAGGAGTTTTGGATTAACATATACATACTACTATACATAAAATAGATAACCAATAAGGACCTACTGTATAGCACAAGGAACTACATTCAATATTTTGTAATAACCTATAGGGGAAAAGAATCTTAAAAAGTGTACATATATATAAAACTGAATCTCTTTGCTGTACTCTTGAAACTAGCACAACATTTTAAATCAACTATACTTCAATTAAAAAAAAAAACATGATTTGACCCTGGTCTTTTGTCTCCATTGTACCCCATCTTTCACAGAGGGGGCTCCTGAGGATGCTATTTGTTATAAATTTTCAGTAGAGGATTACAGATTGGTCTTTCTCTGACTACCTGAGTTATCATAGGCAAGGCTCATATTGAGCTCTTCAGTATCATTCGTTGTCACTGAACTCCTATTAGTGGTGGAGATGTTGATGTTGTTAACATTGTTCTGAGATAAGCAGACATGAGTCAAAGTCAGAAGATTTTCTTATACCCAATATAAATAAAGAGACCAGATACAAATAAATGAAGATGCATTCAAGCAGGAGGCCCACCAGTAACAGAGTTTGAGAACATTTGATCCCCTAAGATTGGTACAAATTATCTGTTAGCAATTAGTCCAGTGTGTACAAAACTTGAGCAAGTTGGTTATCTAATAAAAGAGGGCTATGTAAAGTGAATTTGTCACTGACCTCTGCCGTCAAATAGCAAATCAACAAAATAAGAATCACTCCAACCAGTTATTTAATTATATAATTTATATCTATAAATCTCCTTTCTGTTTACAATGCTCAGCTACATGAAATAACCTAGTTAGACTGAGTGAAGAAAGGATCCCTTTTAGGATCCTATTCTTTAGTGCAGGGATCAACATATTACAACCCATGGGCTAAATTTGGATTGCTGTGGTCCAAACCAGGAAATATTGATTTAATTTGTCTGCATACACTTTATGGCTGCTTTTGCATTTCAAAGGCAGTGTTGAATAGCTGCAAAATAGATCATATGACCCACAAAAACAAAAGCATTTACTATTTGATACGTTACAGAAAAAAAATTATCGATTGATTTAGATGCTCACTCACATCACAAAACAGTGTGTGCGCGCACACACACACACACACACACACAGACTATATATATGTGTGTATATATATTCCATAAAATATACAATAGGGAAAAATGACCTCTTCAATAAATGGTGATAGCAAAACTGGACAGCTACTTGCTAAAGAATCAGACTGGACTACTTTCTCACACCATATACAAAAATAAACTCAAAATGGAATAAAGACTTAAATGTAAGACCTCAAATCATAAAACTTGTAGAAGTAAACATAAGCATAATGCTTTTTACACTGGTCTTAGCAAGACTTTTTAAAATGTTTCCACAAACAAGGGAAACAAAAGCAATTATAAGCAAATGGACCTGTATCAAACTAAAAATGTTTTGCACAATGAAGGAAACTAGCAACAAAACAAACAGGTTGCCTACTGAATGAGAGAAGATATTTGCAAATGATACATTCAACAAGGGGTTAATAACCAAACTATACAAATAATTCATACCCTTTGACATAAAAAATAAAACAACCAACCTGATTAAAAAATGGGCAGCAGACCTGAGTAAACATTTTTCCAAAGAGGACATAACAGATAGCCAACAGGCACATGAAAAGATGTTTACCATCAGTAATCATCAGGTAAAGCAAATCAAAACCACAATGAGATATCACCTCACAACTGTTAGAATGGATATTATCAAAAAGGCAACAAGTAACAAGTGTTGGCAAGGATGTGGAAAAAAGGGAACCCTCATGTACTGTTGGCAGGAATGAAAATTTGGTGCGGCCAGTATAGAAAACAGTATGGGGGTTCCTCAAAAAATTAAAAATAGATCTACCATATGATTCAGCAATTCCCCTCCTGGATATTTAAAAAAAAACACTAATTGGAAAAGATATATGCAGCCCTATGTTCATTGCAACATTATTTACAATAGCCAAGATATGGAAGCAACCTGAGTGCCCACTGATAGATGAATGGATAAAGAAGATGTGAGATTTTATATATATATATATATATATATATATATATATATATATATATATAT